>NW_005370787.1:96319-108852 GCF_000412655.1 Myotis brandtii
ACCCCCAAAGGGGTCGCGACCCACAGGTTGAGAACCGCTGGTTTAAGGGAACCTGAGAGCAAGTGAGGAAGCAAGAAAGTCTGGAATTTAAGTCCAAGGAAGCAGGAAGGAGAAGAAGACCCTCTGCTGAAGGGTCAGCCCCAGAACCCTGTCGAGAGGGGAACCTGAGAAATAATCTGGCTGAGAGGGCTTTTCTGAGCACATTTGCATGTCAAATACAAAAAGCAGAGGTTTTGGAGGGGTGAGGAGATGAGGCCTGACCAGGGGGGAACAGAGAGCAGGATAAATCGTGGTAGGTCAGCCCAAAGAGTGACCTGCTAACATTGTCAAATACAGAAAGAATTTGGTGGGATTGAAAAACAAAAGCGGTCAGAAAAATGGCAGGTGGATATGTAAGTGGAGACAGTGAGGATAATCACCTCTGAAGAAGCTGGCCAGTGAAGAGAAAGAAAAGGGGCAGCAGGTTGAAGAAGCCAAAATGTCTAGGGAAGTTTATGGGCTTATTTGTTTTAAGATGGGAGGCACAGGGTTAAATGTTCGTGAATTACTCATTGATCTTCTTATTGTGGATGTGATTAGGTCTTTAATTATTTATGTATATCTTTAACAAAGCAATACATGTACAGTTTTAAAAAACCAAATTACTCAAAAGTGAATAAAAGCAAATGCAATCCCCCTGTCTCAAGCTTCCATCTCCAAGATTTGCTTACTGGAAACACAGTCAATGTTCTTAGCTGTTTATTTTTATATTTGCCATTGTATTTCTAAGTGGTGTTCATTTGGACTTATCTATTGGCTCCCTACTATGGAAGCTGAGATGGAAGCTCTCTTAAGAAAATCATATGTACCTACACACATATTTCTTTCCCTTTAGTTCCCCTAAATAGTTACATAACAGTTTTATTTAAATAAATATTCAGTGTTGAATATATAATTACTAGTGGCCTGGTGCACAAAATTCATGCACATTAAAAGGGAATTAATTAGAAGAAATATTTTAATATTGCTATTTGCCCTTTCTCCATAATAGAAGTGTCATAGATGAAAGAAAATTAGTAAAATGTATATGAAAATCTTCCTCCTGTCAGAGTCTGGGGCGCGCCATGGGAACCAGAGTCAAATCCCTGCCCACCCATGTGCGCCTCGAAATCGCGCGAGACCCAGACCCAGCCAGCCCCACCCCTGTCAAGCCCCGCAGGGCAGGGGGTGCAGCCTCAGGTCCCCCAGCCCCAGCGCCGGGGCGGGAGGCGCAGCCTCAGGTTCTTCAGCTTGGCCTCAGGTCCCCTGGCCATGGCACGAGGGCATGAGGGCACGAGGGCATGATGACCATTTGCATATTAGCTCTTTATTATATAGGACTGTTCATGTTGAGCCACAAAGTACACTACTAATGCTTTTTCTTTTTTGTACAGTTTGTTTTTTCATTAAATTTCTCTGTACTGACCATTAATCCTTTCTCAACCTCTCCTACAGAATTGTATATTCCTCTCAGTACAAACACATACAATTCAGGGGTGGGAAACATATGGCCTGAGGGCTGTATAAGGCCCAGGAAATCATTTGACCTGGGCCTGCCAAGGCATTAGGGGTGAGTTAATTAAATGTTTGACCAAATACAACAGGCTAATTTTTAAGTTGGTAATTTGGTATGGCCTGAGAATGATGTTATAAATATCCAAATGGCCCTTGGCAGAAAAAAGGTTCTCCATCCCTGACATAAATAAATCAGCCTCATTTTCATAGTTGTTATTGTCACTGAAGACTTTGTCACTGCCATTCTCTATCCTTCTGCTCAGTCCCCCTGGCTTCTCTCCTCATGCCAAAGGGCTATCACGCTGGCCTTTTCTTTGACAGGATCCTATGGATTTGTTCCCACAGCCTCTTCCTCTATCAGAGCCCCTGTGTCCTAGATTCCATGTCTTTTTCTTTCTTGGTTTACAGTCACTTTTGTAGTGCAACTTCTCCAGTGGCTTTCTAAAAACACATACAGAGGAAGTAAAGTTTTGAGATTTCGAATGTCTGGAAGTTAAACTAATCTATCCTCACAATTAATTGGTAGTTTATCCCTAGCTCTCAGTATTGTAACTGGGAATTCCGATGCCATTCTAATTCTTGATCTTTATATGCGACACATATTACCTTTAAAGAGGTTTTTGAGATTATATTTTTTTTGCTTAGTATTCTAAAGTTTAATGATAATGTGTTTTACTTATATTTTCAATGATTGTGTCCTTCAGCCATTTTGAAAACCACATTTATTTTAATCTTGGAAAAATATTCCCATTTCTCTGATAATTATCTTTTCCCCTTTGTCGTTATCTCCTATTTCTCAAACATTGGATCTAATGAATTGTTTTCCCTATTTCCTTATTATTTCTATTTGACTTTTCTTTTTCACCTTTTTGTTCTACTTTATCCTGAATTTTATCTTCCAACACTTCTATTGATTTGTACTACAGCAATTTCTAAAGTTCAAAAGCTTGTAGTTATTCTTCAGGCATTCCATTCGGATGGTACCCTTCATTCTTTCATGGATGCAATGCTTCTCTTATTTCTCTGATAAGGATAACCATGTGCTTTTACTCTTTGCCCTTTACTTCATGTCCATTTCTCACAGATTTCTCTTTTCAATTGTTTGTTTTGTTTCTACCTCTCAAGTTAGTGTTTTTTTTTCAATTCTATGGGGAGCCCTAACTATTGTTTCATATTCATTATTTATTGACTATTGGTTCATATTCATTATTTATTGACTGTGGATTCATATTCAGTATTTACTGGTTCATATTCATATTTAGGCACTAAAAATGCTATTTGGAGGATGTCCACTCCTGTAGTGGCAAAGCAGCTTGTTGCAGACTAATCCTCCATGAAGTAACACTGGAAGAATATGACAATATACATAAAACATCTGCTAGGAGGTATCACAAGGCTTCTAAGACATCCAGGACTTGAGGGACCATGTTCCCTGAGAGAAGAGAAATAATTTAAGGTGAGCCTTCACATGCTGCACTTTTTTTTAAGGGTGAAGGGGGGAAAGAAAAACATCAATGTGAGAGCAGAACTTTGATCACTGCCTCCTATACAACCCCTCCTGGGGACGGAACCCACAACCTGGGCATGTGCCCTAACCTGGAATTGAACTGGCAACCTTTTGGTGCACAGGACGATGCCCAACCAACTGAGACATACAGGTCAGGGCACAAGCTGCACTTCTTAATAATGCTTTTGATCCCCTTGCCGATACATTCCTGATGGCCTAGGGGACTGTTGTATCTTCTGAGCCTTCTACAGAATAATCCTCAAGAGGGACTTCAGGCCTCAAGTAGTATATCTACTTCGGGAGACACATTTCTTAGCCTTTCAGGCCTTCCTCTACCATCTGCCAGGGAAATCCAGGCATTTCCACTTTACTCAGTCTGGGCCAGGAATGTTCAGGCTTGTCTAACAGTGGGTTTGCTCCAGACTCTGGGATCCTGGCCACAGTATTTAATCCTGTGTTCCAAGAAGTGCCCCAAATCAATGCATTTTTGCTTATCTAGCCTTATGTTTTGGTCCCCTTGATCAGTCACCCTCAAAATCGAATGCCAGAGTCCTCTGCTGGCTTCTCCCAGTACACACTAGCTAATTCTTTTAGCCTCTTTGTGAGACCTAGTGTGTACCCAACCAGGCTAGTTAAATAGATGGAAAGAGAAAGGTGTTTGTTGCCTTACAGGGGGAAAGCCTCTATAGCATCTTCCAGCATGTCAGCTTCTACTAGGGATGAGAGGGTTTTGAACATTCTCAGTGTTTAGGGGGGTCTATAGTGCCATAATCTTTGGGACATCCACCCAGATATCCCTATCCCACGTTTCAGGGTTCCAGATGTTCCTAACAAGAGCCTTAATCTCAGCATAACTAACCTACCGTGGCTATCATTCAAGCATTTCTGGGGGTCTTCAACTCTCTCAGATCCTGAGTCTGCTCTTTAGCTGTGTCCACTTCAATTGTAGCAAAATAAGGGCCTCTTTCTAAGCTACCAGAGAGTTTGTCTCACACTTAGCCTTAACTGTGTGTTTATTGCCCTCCGTTTATCATCATCCCTCCACAGAGTGTCAATACCAACTAGTAATTGCCAGCCAACTCTCCTGTGATTGTGGGCATTGTGCCCCTCTTAGCTGTTAAATACCTGATTATCTGGAATCATTGCTCCAGAAAATGTCAGGGGCTAACTGTGCTAGTTAGAGCTGGATCCTTCTTGCCAACCAGGTGGTGAATGAGCTAGTCTCCAAACTTCAACTTAGCTCCTTTCTCAAGCCACTCTTAGTACCGCTTTGTCAGTTCAGATCCTCTGAGAGGAAGACCCCAAGACAGGATTAGATGTGTAAGAGATTGATTGGGGGAGATGCCTATGAAGAAGAAAGGAGGAGAGGGCAGGAATGAGTAAGAAGAGTCTTTGGCCTGGCACCTGTGAGAGGAGACAAGGATGGAAAGAGTGGTTAGGGAGAGCCCAAGATTGTGGTGAGGTTTAAGAATGTCTTGGCCAGGCTGTCAGAAGTCTCTGAGCAAAGGTGGCCCATTAGAAATGTCTCCTATTGGGGTTTTAGCCCTGAAATGTTGTCATTGGCTGCATGGAGCCCAGGGATGTGTAGCCTCAGTGTGACTACGTTCCCCACAGGACATTCTCTGGAAGGAAATTGGAGTTGCATTTCCATAGCTGCCATAGGTTATTTTCTCAACAGAAATTCTATAGTCTCCTCTTTAGGGATTTAAGTCTGGTTGCGAGTAATCTGTGAGTGGAGTAGGAGAAGGGACTGAGGATATCATTGTAGTTTGTGGACTTTCACCGAATCCTCTTGTTTTCGGGAGAATCGACTCACTACCTCTTTCCACAGGTTTTTAGCATTTCTGAGCCTGAAAATTATTTGTTTCAATTTGTCCAGTAACAAACCTAATGTTGAACTAAGGGAGGGGGGGTTAATTATCTGCAAAGTGTGAGGGTGAGATTTAGGACTGTTCCTATATAACCAGTTCTGTTTTCAACCATACTTTATAAGCCTGCCTTTGATTGTACATAATGCCTCCTATCTCTCAATTTGTGCTGAGGTTTGCAGCACAAATCAATATGATTCTTGTTAGCATTTCCCTATGTAGACACATAGCTTTCAGCTATTTTTCTTTTGCTAAGTCAATGACCATTTATCCATCCTATTTACATTTTCCAAACTTGGTTGACATTTCTGCTCCAATGTAGACTTCTGCCTTGTTTTTCTTTGTCCTGGTGGGTATGTACCATTTATGTTCTGTTAGTCTTTATTTATTATTATTATTTTCTTTTTTCTTTATTGATTAAGGTATTACATATGTGTCCTTATCTCCCTATTGTCCCCCCACCCCCCACACATGCCTTCACCCCCCTGGTGTCTGTGTCCATTGGTTAGGCTTATATGTATGCATACAAGTCCTTTGGTTGATCTCTCCCCCTCACCCCCACCCTCCTCTACCTTCCCTCTGAGGTTTGATGGTCTGATCGTGTAGATGTACCACACTTTTTTAATCCACTCATCTGCTGATGGGCACTTAGGCTGTTCCCAGATCTTAGCTATTGTAAATTTTGCTGCTATGAACATAGGGGTGCATATATCCTTTCTGATTCGTGTTTCTAGTTTCTTAGGATATATTCCTAGAAGTGGGATCACTGGGTCAAATGGGAGTTCCATTTTTAGTTTTTTTGCGGAAACTCCAGACTGTTCTTCACATTGGCTGCACCAGTCTACATTCCCACCAGCAGTGCACGAGGGTTTCCTTTTCTCTGCATCCTTGCCAGCACTTGTCATTTGTTGATTTGTTGATGATAGCCATTCTGACAGGTGTGAGATGGTACCGCATTGTCATTTTGATTTGCATCTCTTCGATGATTAGTGACTTTGAGCATGTTTTCATGTCTCTTGGCATTCCTTCTGTCCTCTTTCAAAAAGTATCTATTTCGGTCCGTTGCCCATTTTTTGATTGGGTTGTTTTGTTTTGTTAGTCTTATGGGTTTAGAGGAGGAAGTGGAGGTAAAGAATATATACAACCTGGCTTTCCTAACTAGAAGCTCCAAGGTTGGAGCACATTTAAATTGTGATGGGAAGCCTCAATTAGTTGAGAATACAGAAGATAAATAAGGGAAATAATGGAATGAGGACCCTTTGGAAGAAAGAGAGAATGGGATCTAGAAATGAATAAACCTTAGTTAAGCGAAGGGCCGACTCTTCCATGTGACCAGAAGAAAGGTGAAAAGAATTAGGTACACAGAGCAATAAACAGGTGGCTGTGGAGTTGGGGTTTGAAGCCATTCCTTCCTGAATGCCCTCCTATTTGTTTGCTTTTGTAATCAAATATTCTCTGTCCATTCGCCAATATCATTACAGAAGCAGCTCATGTTAACGATGACAATTCCACTCTGTCTGATAGAAATCTCTTTTTTGTATGTGTTTTATATAGAACTAGAAGCCTGTTGCACGAAGATTCATGCAATAGGCCTTCCTTCCCCTGGTTGCCGGCACTGGTTTTCCTCCGGCACCCGGGGCCCAGGCCTTTGGTCCGGGCACAGCGAGGCTTGGCTTCTCCGCTGCAGCCACCAGCCTCTTCAGTCTTCAGTCTTATTCAGTCTTCTTCAGTCTTCAGTCTTCAGTCTTCAGTCTTCAGTCCGGCTGGAGCCTTCAGGCTTTACTCTGCGCCTGCATATGCAAATTAACCGCCATCTTTGTTGGGTTAATTTGCATACTCATCCGATTGGCTGGTGGGTGTAGTGGAGTGACACCAATTTGCATGTTTCTCTTTTATTAGTGTAGATAGAGAAAAGGAAAATTTTAAAAATAATTGATTATAGGCATTGCATACAAAGTCCTATGTAGCAGTTGGCCTTTGTCTTTAAAGTATTTAAAACTAGCTAGGTAGATGTATAAAAAGACTATTTTAATGTAATGCGATACATTTTGATGGCAGAGGAATCTAGAGAGTGCTGTGGAAATATAGAGGAAGACCTCCAATCAACCAGGGATCAGGCAAGAGTCCTGGAGGAGTGGGGGGTCTCAGTTAGTGCTGGATGATTCCAAGTTATCCAGGCAAAGGTAGGAAGGCAGACATTTCAGAAATAGGTGACTGAAGAACTCGTGTGTTGTGGTGAGAAATGTCCGGCTGCATGTGATGAACGGTACAACAGGTGACACAAGTGGGAGGCTGCAAAGTGCAAGGTCTAGGTGGCAGAGTCCTTTGGTGCTTCTTCAAGGAATTAAAGAAGATTGGTGTGGTCTGATTTGGATGTTAGAAACATCAATTAGGCCACAAGCCCTACAGAGAGGGCAAGGCTGACTGGTAGGTGGCAGTGAGGGCTTGAACCAGGTGGGTGAGAGTGGGAATTGAGGGGAATAAAGAGCAGCAACTATACCCAAAGACTAAGCTCTTCCTTTCCATCAATCATTTGTGTGTTACAGCATTCAGCCTCTCTCCTGCAGAGCAGATCTATACTCTCTGCTCAGTGGTCATTCTGCATATTAGAGAAGACAGTCACCCAAAGAGTCTAGCACAGTGCTTGCCACAGCTGCAGTTTTGTCCCTTTCCTCACTCTATGTCTTTAAGTAACTTCCAGTTTTCCCTACTGTCTTGCCTTTGGTGGTTATTTTAGGACAATTGAAAGGATAGGTAAACATGCTCAGTGGATCTTCTTTAGATTAGTATGCACCACAGCCCCCCCCCACCCATTGTTACATTATTTTTATAGACAAATGTACATACATACACACAAACACACACAAAACACAACACACACACAACATACATCCCTTTCCTCCCTCACTTTGCTACCACATTCTCCATCTCCCATTGTTCTCATCCTTCATTTGCTGGGCCAAGAACCCCAAAGGGTTTGGGGGATACCTAGAAATTCAGAATGCATCAAAGTTTGCCCTCCTAGAGCTTTGGAAGAGCTGGGAGAGTTGGAAGGCCTCTCGTTACACACTGACCTTCTCAATCATTTGGAGGCAACATCCAGGGCTCTTAACTGATGGCAATGAGGTAACGAAAAGGTATGAGATGTGTTGTTTTATTATACCAATGGAATGGTATGATGATTTCTCATAGTATTACTCTAGCATCAATTGACAACAAACTCTCACTTAACCATGCTGCCTGATACCTAAAGGGCATGAGCTCTTGAGCCAAGTCTAATGGAAAATTTGCTCTCTGTTCTAGGATTAGATGCACATTCAAGAATACGTCTTCCTGCAGTGGGACACGACTTGCCACAAATAGCTTGGATTTATAGGTGCTCTTCGGCAGCAGAAACCATTTCACCTTTTGAGGTAACCTTTACAGAATCATAAAATCAATCAGTTTTATTTGACATCCAAATCAGAGCTCTGTCCCAAATAGATTGCTAGCACTTTTCATGGAGAACAAAACAGAGGGTAGGAATGTCCCCAGGGCTAGGTGGAGGACACTGGGACAAGCAGGGCCATTTGGAGTTCACATGGTTGACTACATGTCTGGCAGTGCCATGAGTGCTCTGAGCCCGAGATCCCTGTCTGTGACCCTGGGTGCCACAAAAATAAGCTTTCCGCCCTCATCCTGGAACGGACCAATGAAAACGAGGTGTCAGGCTAACAATGAATTGCAGACAGTTTGATTCTCCTTTCTATTCTGTTTGGTTTGGTGTCCACAGGTATCTGTGTAGACTCGTCTGTAGGGGAAAAGGGGGCATTTCTAGATGTATTCTCTGTAGACAGATGGGATATATTTGGCTTCATAAGTTGCAGACTCTAAATGATTCATACGGTGATGACTTCAAGAAAGGGCTGTGAAGCATGTAAATTGTGCTTTGTGTCTGTGTTTGTGTGTATAGTATGTGTGGTGCAGTGTGTTGTTTGTATACATGAATACATTTAGTTAATTTCAAAGAAAATTTTATAGTTCTAGTGATTTTTCAAAAGTATCTTTAAAGGTATTGGTTAAGCTGAGAAGGCAGCATAACATAGCAGTTATCAGCAAGGCTTCTGTCAATAGATTGTCTGATTTCACATTCTAACTCTATACCTTAAAAGCTGTATAACTTTTTAGAAAATCCTTAATGACTCAACACTTTAGTTTCCTCAATTATAATAATGGCATCTTCATTATTTGTGAGTATTAAATGAGATAATACATAAGCATGAATGGTGCCTGGCTCATGATGAGTGCTAATTGTTATGTATGAACTAGCATTACAATTAAGTGGGTATAGTTGAACTCTGGAGAAAATCATTCCAGCACCTCTGCTGTGCAAACTTAGGCAAGTTACTTACTCATTCTGGGAATAATTAGGCCCTATAATTATTACTAGGAGTTTTAATGAGATAGCACATGTAAAGCATAATGGCCGATTCATACTTGGTACTCAATAAATGGGAGTGATAATTAGTATATCACACACACATGCTTTCAATATTATCACAAACCTGTGTGTAATTCTTAACTGTCTTCTAGCACTTAGAATTCAGGATGAACTCAGGCAAATAAGGAAATTGACATCCTAATCACGGATTGGTATCCCAAATGAAAGAGGTCAGGATAACCCTATGATGTGTAGTGTCAGAATGACCAGAACAGCTACTGTTAAAATTATGAGAAATTCAGCTTTGGAGTTCTAATGATTTAGACAATTGTTAGAATGTGGAAGCAACGCAAGTAAAGAATGACCAGGTATGCCCTGACCAGTGTGACTCAGTGGGCAGAGCATCGGCCCATGCACAGAATGGCAGCAGGTTTGATTTCTGGTCAAGAACACGCACTTAAGTTACAGGTTTGATGCCTGGCCCCGGTAAGGATGAGTGTGGGAGGCAACCAATAGATGTGTCACTCTCACATCTCTCTCCCTCCCTCCCTTCCTCCCTCGCTCCCTCCCTCCTTCTCCCTTCCCATAATCACTCTCTAAAATTCAATGAGGAAAATAAAAGAGTTATTAGATACTTCTTTATTAGCAATTGAATTTCTCTCCAAAATGTGCTAACTTGAAGCCATCTCATTGGAATTAAAGTAGTAAAATTATATATACCATGTGAGCCCCTGTTGAATGTCTACAATGTGGCAGCATTGCTGAGCAATAACCTCCCAGA
The DNA here is from genome assembly GCF_000412655.1 of Myotis brandtii. Lineage (NCBI taxonomy): Eukaryota > Metazoa > Chordata > Mammalia > Chiroptera > Vespertilionidae > Myotis > Myotis brandtii. Next base: position 106,429 of record NW_005370787.1, read on the forward strand.
ACAACACTCAGTCCCCATCCTAGTAAAATAGGGGAGCTCTTTGTAAGCAAGTATTAGACAAAGTTTGCAAAAAGGTGGTTGGTACCAGTCACGTATGGGAGGGCAAGCTGCAGGAGTAGTGTGAAGGAAGACTATTGGTCTTGTTAGATTTTCTTTTTTTATTGATCTTTTCACATATAAACAAACCATAAACCTCAGGAAAGATGGAGAATTTTAAATGCAAAAAGACAATTACATGGTCATTTTGCATTCATGATGCCATTTAGGGACAGAAAAAAGCTTTCAAAATACAGTAAAACATTTGGTATTAGCCAGGTTGAGTTTTCTCAGAAAATTATGAGAGCAGAGAAATCTTATTTTTGCAAAATTTCCAACCTAATTTATCTCTAGTTGAGGACATTTGCAAAAACTGATGGGCAGAAATGAAACCATCATATGGTGTGTGTGTGTGTGTGTGTGTGTGTGTGTTAAGACTATTTTTGAGAGCAGTATTAGGTACACAGCAAAACTGAAGGGAAGGGCCCAGACAGTGTGCTTGAGTGTTGGCCCATGAACCAGGAGGTCACAGTTTGATCCTCAGTCAGGGCACATGTCTGGGTTGCAGGCTCAATCCCCAGTAGGGAGTGTTCAGGAGGCAGCCTATCAATGTTTCTCTTTCATCAATGTTTCTCTCTCATCAATATTTCTATCTCTCTACCCCTCTCCCTTCCTCTCTTTAAAATCAATAAAAAATATTTTTAAAAATTGAAGGGCAGGTACAGAAATTTCCTATATACTCCCTACCCACACACCTATACAGCCTCCCCCATTATCAACATTCTCCACTAGAGTGTACATTTGTTACAATTGGTGAGCTTACACAACACATCATTATCCCCCTAAGTACATAGTTATACAATCTACTAGAAGCCCGATGCACGAAAATTCGTGCAAAGGTAGACCTTCCTTCCTCTGGCTGCCAGTACCGGCTTCCCTCTAGCACCCAGGACCCGGGCTGTTTCCCTTGTCCAGCTGCCCACAGGCACCCGGGACCTGGGCTGGCCTCCCCTGGAAGGCCTGCAGGCACCCAGGACCCAGCTGGCTTCCCTCCGTCCCCAGCTTCGTCAGGAAGGACGTCCGGAATGACGTCCGGATGTCTGGTCTAATTAGCATATTACCCTTTTATTATTATAGATGGGTTTGCACAAATGTGTAATGACATGTATCCACCGTAATAGTATCATAGTTTCACTACTCTAAAAAATCCTTTGTGTTCTACTTATTTATCCCTCCCCCATCTCCATCAACCTCTTGCAACTACTGATCTTTTTACTGTCTCCATAGTTTTGCCTTTCCCAGAATGTCAACTTCACATATCTGGAGTCAGATTGGCTTCTTTCACTTAATAAAATTAATTTGAGGTTCCTCTCCAACTTTTTTTCATGGCATTTTTTTAAAGTAATGAATGATATTTTGATATTTTGTTGTCTGGATGTACCACAGTTTATCTATTCACTTCTTGAAGGATATTTGGTTGCTTCCACACTCTGGCAATCATGAATAAAGCTGCTGTAAACATCCCTGTGTAGATTTTTGTGTGGATGTAAATTTTCAATGCCTTTGGGTAAGTATCAAGAAGAGTGGTTGCTGGATTATATGGTAAGAACATGCTTGGTTTTGTAAGGCACTACCAACTGGCATCCAAAGTGGCTGTGCCATGTTGCATTCCCACAAGTAATGTGTGAGAGTTCCTGTTGCTCCATATTCTCATCAGCATTTGGTTATGTCAGTGTGCTGAATTTTGGCCATTCTAATAGGTGTCTAGTTGTATCTCATTATTGTTTTAATTGACATTTAATTTAATTGATTTTTTGTATGCTTATTTCCCATCTCTATATCTTCTTTGGTGAGATGTCCATTAAAACCTTTAGCCCATTTTTTAATTGGGTTTTTTGCTTTCTTATTTTTGAGTTTTAAGCATTTCTTTGTATATTTTGGGTGATAGTCCTCTATCAGATAAGCCTTTTGCAAATATTTTCTCCCAGTCTGTGGCTTGTCTTCTCATTCCCTTGACACTGTCTTTCTCAGAGCAGTTTTTAGTATTATTGAAGCCCAGTTATTAATTATTTCTTTAATGGATGTGTATATTGACTTTGGGGTTGTATCTAAAAAGGCATCACCATACTCAGATCATCTAGGTTTTCTCCTATGTTATCTTCTAGGAGTTTTGTAGTTTTGCATTTTACATTTAGGGCTCTGATCCATTTTGAGTTAATTTTTAAGGAGGGTATAAAGTCTGTGTCTCTATTCAGTTTTTTGCATGTGGATTTCCAGTTGATCTAGCATCATTTGCTCCATTATACTGCCTCTCCTTTGTCAAGATAAGTTGATTGCATTTATGGGGAGATATTTCTGGGGTCTCTATCCTCTTCCATTCATCTATTT
>NW_005370787.1:108976-137848 GCF_000412655.1 Myotis brandtii
AATATCATACTGTCTTGATCACTGTAGCTTTATAGTAAGTTTGAAATCATGTAGTGTTAGTCCTCCAACTTTGTCATTCAGTATTGCCTTGGCTGCTTTTGTTTCTTTGTCTTTCCATATAAACTTTAGAATCAGTTTGTCAATATTCACAAGATAATTTGCTGAGATTTTTTATGGGATTGCCTTGAATCTATAGATCAAGTTCAAAAGAACCAACATCTTGACAATATTGAGTCTTCCTACCTATAAACCTGGATTATCTCATTATTTACTTCTTTGATTTTATTTATTGAGTTTTATAGTTTCCTTCATATAGATAACATACATATTTTGTTAGGTTTATACCTAAGCACTTCATTTTGGGAAGTGCTAATTTAAATCATGTTGTATTTTTTAGTTCAAATTTCACTTGTTCATTACTGGTATATAGAAAAGTGATCGGCTTTTGTATATTGACTTTGTATCCTGCAACTTTGCTGTACTTGCTTGTTGGGTCCAAGAGTTTGTTTTTTTTATCAATTCTTTCAGATTTTTTGCATAGATAATCATGTCACCTGTGAACAGACACAGTTTCATTTCTTCATTCCAAGTTGGTATACCTTCTATTTCTTTTTCTTGTGTTATTATTTTAGGTAGAACTACATGTACAATGTCAAACAGGAGAGGTGAGAGGGCACATGGCTGCCTTGTAACTTATCTTAGTGGGAAAGCTTCAAATTTCTCATCTTAAGTACCATGTTAGCTGTAGGTTTCTTTGTAAATATTCTTTCTCAAGTTGAGAAAGGTTTCCCTTCATTCCTAGTTTACTGGGAGATTTTTTTTTTCTATCATAGAAATCATCATTTTTTAAAGCATTTCTTGTTTACTAATATAGCTCACTATTACATTACTTTGTTTTTGATAAACTGTTTGGGGATATTAATGAAATGAAATAAAACCACCTGAGAAAATTACATTATTAACTCATTTCACCAGAGTTATTTCATTTGATAAAGTAATGTCCAATGAGAACTACAGAAACATGGTTGTTAAGGAGGAGTTTTCTGAAGTTATTAGGTATTCAACAGTCTGACCTAGATACATTTATGGTAAAAAGCCACTGGTCACTGAGATGGCCATTTATAGGGATGTTGCACAGAGGGCATCTTGGGTGCAGCCCCCACAAGCCTCAGAGGAATCTGGAAATCATGTGGCTCAGGGGAGAGTAAATAAACTTTGCCCTGAAAGGACCACAGCTTCCCTAGCCAGTTTGGCTTAGTGGATAGAGCACTGGCCTGCAGACTAAAAGGTCCTGGGCTCAATTCCGGTCAAGGGCACATGCCTGGGGTTGCAGGCTGCATCAATGATTCTCTCTCATCATTGATGTTTCTATCTCTCTCTCCCTCTCCCTTCCTCTCTGAAATCAATAAAAATATATTTTAAAAAATGAAAGGGCACAGCTTCACATCTGGGCTCCAGCATTTTCTGTCTTTGGTGTTTGGGGACAAATCCTTTAATCTGTCTGAGATCCAATAACTCCTTTGTGTCAAAGTGAGGACAGAAAAAAGCTCCTTAAAAGGCTGCTGGGAGATCAAATGAGACAATGCATCAAAAAGCACTTTATAAATTGCTTAAGTACCACAGAAATGTTAGTTTATTGTTTCTGTAAAGCATGACTTAGTACTCCTTGAAAGAACACTCTACAATATTCTGTTCCAAATAAACGCTGATAAAGAATTTGTTGTATGCTTGCATGATATCTGAGGTCCTTCATTAGGCTTATTCAATTCATCAAATACTTATAATGTGCCTACTATGTGCCAGGCACTGTTTAAGCACCAAGTAGGCATCAGAAAATAAAACATAAAAATATCCATGCCCTCATGGAACTTAACTTTCTAGCAGGGGCAAAGGATGATAAAGTTAAAAATTATATCAAACATTAGAAGATGGTAAGTTCAATGGGGAAAAGTAAAGTAGGAAAGGGAGGTATAGGAATGAGGAGTGCAATATTTATAGAATATTTCTAGCTTAGCTTTGCCCTGGCTAGTGTGCTCAGTGGTTAGAGCATCAGCCTGCACACCTAAGGGTTTCTGGTTTGATTCCCAGTCAAGGGCATATACCTAGGTTGTGGGTTTGATCCCTGGCCCAGTTGGGGCACCTGTGGGAAGTAACCCATCAATGTGCCTCTTTCACACTGATGTTTTTCCCTCTCTCCCTCTCCCTTCCTCCTTTCCACTCTCTCTAAAAATCAATGGAAAAAATATTACTAGAGGAGGATGAACAAAGCAAAACAAATAATAATTCTAGCTTCTTTGTTTACATAAAATCTGTTCTTTTTTTCATTGCTTTTCATTTGTTGACAATTCTGGGCAACCACAAGGGAAATGAAGTTAATTTGGGAATTGTGTTTGATGAGTTTTGAAGTTGATTTTTTAAACTTCTGGAACACTTTTGATTTTATTTATTAAAGCACACACCAACAAAAGTTTTTGAACTTCTCTCCTTTCCCCCCTGCCACAGTGTATGTGAAATGTGGCAAGAAATTAGTCAATTTAAAATTTGACAAATATATAGGTTAAGTGACAAATAATACACTTTCTGAGACATCGTAGAGTGCACTGCTTCTTCAACCCTCATTTTCTATTTTCAAAAGATCTCTATCCATTGGGACAAAAAAACTCTGGAAGGATAGGAAAAACATTACTTCTAAGACCATGTCTATGATCCATATAAGAATGAAGCCTTTTGGTTGAATACCCAGCTTTAAGATTAAATATAAATTTAGCTGTAACCTGTCTAAATATGTTAAAGAAGCCGGCTTATAAAAATATAAAATATAATGCAGGTGTCCAGTTCCAGGTTAATTTTACTTTTTTGAAAACAATGAAATACAGACTTTTAGAAACTAAAAGTAATTTATTCCCGATAGTATTGTTTTGTGTTTGTTTGTTTTCTTTTTAGTGTAGTTTTTGTTGTTGTTTTGTGGGGGTTTTTTTATGCTTCCTTTATTATGCTTTTTTACTTTTTAGGTTTTCCTCTAAGAATTTCTACTTTCTGGTTCTCAGAATCACCTTTTTTAAAAACATAACTGACAAAAATGGGAACATTGGGGAGCATGTAGGTGAATGGTACAGTTAAGAGGCAATTCTGACAAGGATTTGACTTACTTGCCTTTTTAAACAAAAAGTATTCTCATGCCCTGACTGGTTTGGCTCAGTGGATAGAGCGTCAGCCTATGGACTGAAGGGTCCCAGGTTCGATTCCGGTCAAGGGCATGTACCTTGGTTGTGGGCACATCCCCAGTGGGGGGTGTGCAGGAGGCAGCTAATTGATGTCTCTCTCTCTCTCATCGGTGTTTCTAACTCTCTATCCCTCTCCCTTCCTCTCTGTAAAAAAAAAAAGAAATCAATAAAATTTTTTTTAAAAAAGTATTCTCATGCATAGGTTCTCTTTGATTCATTTTGTTATTTTGATTATTGGCTATAATTTCTGAGATTTCAAAATGAATGATTCTTTGCTATGTTATCCTATTAATATAGGGAGATTTTAATATTAATATATTTTGACATATTTAATACTATTAAAATATATTAATAATATTTTAATATTAATTTATTCATTAATTCAACAAATAATAGGCACTTGCTTTGTGTTGGGTAACATTTAAGGCATTCTCTTATCTTAATTTTGTAACTGGTAGCACATCCTTTGGGTTGTTGGGGGTCCCCTATTTCTGCCTGCATGCTGCAGTCAGAATTACCCAGAAGAGGAAAAAATTGACACAGCATGTGGATGTCTTACTACCTGTTTGGTCCACACCTGCAACTAAGGTGGAGATGAAAGGCATCCACTACTATAAGAGTATGAACATGTTAATAGACTCTCTAAAAGGATTTTTTTAAATTCATATGACTCATGTGCTGCCTGATAATTTATCTAATACGGGAGGAAACATCCTAAACAATATATCTCTTAAGTTAAAAAATCACCCTGTCTGCCCTTTATATTGTCTTTAACCAACATGGAATACTATTTTCTTATTCCAAAGAGACTTATGCAATATTTCTCCATTCTTGTTAGATGTCTAACAGACTGTTACTTTGTGTTTACATAGCAGTTATCCCCTATCATTAGAAAGGGTTTCTAGTTGTCTGAAAACACTGATAAACAGTAGCCATGTGCGGAGGGACAAGTACAATTGCAATGATGGAACAAGTCTACTCAAAGTGATAAGGTTGCAGTTCTCTGGTTTGGGGATAGATTTCAAGGTTCTTGATACCCAAAGGTGGGCTTTATATATTATGATCATTATGAATTATGTAAAGAGAAAATAATATTAGACATTTGGTATATTTTATTTTTTTTAATATATATTTTATTGATTTTTTTACAGAGAGGAAGGGAGAGGGATAGAGAGTTAGAAACATCGATGAGAGAGAAACATAGACCAGCGGCCTCCTGCACACCCCCCACTGGGGATGTGCCCACAACCAAGGTACATGCCCTTGACTGGAATCAAACCCGGACCCTTCAGTCCGCAGGCCAATGCTCTATCCACTGAGCCAAACCGATCAGGGCAGACAAGTGGTATATTTTAAAGCATACACCTCTTTTCCATAAGCATAAATACATATATTACATCGTGTTTAAGTTCAAGATTCCGATAAACAGCATCCCTCCTGGGGAAATGTCCTAGTGCTGGTGACTTGTTGGTACTCGTATCTATCTTTTGTGTGTCTCTATCAGTAGGGAGTTGTCACTCTTGGCTTTTCAAAATTTGTATTATTAAAACGTTTTTAAGTTTTTTTTCTAGGAATAAATCTATGTTGCATTTTAAATATGCTTTTCAAACTACTCATGCTCCCAAACCTTCCAACTGAAATTCTGATTCACTTTCTCTTCCTCTGAATAATTAATTCAGAACCAAAGGACTCACAGAAGACATTGGAAAAAATGATGTCAGGGAGATTTCTTTCTTTTCTCCCTTCCTTTCCTTTTTCCTTTTTTCTTTTTCTTTTTCTTTTTTTTTTTTTTTTGAGAAAAAGTAGCTCATTTTGGGTCAGTGCTTTGGATAATAAGATTTAACTGTGTCACAGATAGAGAAGAAATGTAATAGCAAAGCCCCAATTAAATTAAGGTGACATTTATCCTTTTTAAGGGATTATGATAAAAACACTCATTTCTCATTTCCCTCAGGCTATGTTTTTGCATAGCCCCTTTGAGTGTGTGTTGGAAATGGAGCTTGTTTTCTTTTCCTAAGTGAGGGAAGTAATGAGAAGTGCCTGATTCTGTCCCAGGAGGCCCACACCAGCCCAAGAAGCCCTGGTCACTGAAGGCATCCTGCCGGGGGTGAAATTAGAATTGGGGTTCCCTGGAACTAAGAAACATTCTTCCCCTTGGCATTATTTAGAAACAGAGGAAATTAATGACCTGCTTTTTTTTAAAATGTATTTTATTGATTTTTCACAGAGAGGAAGGGAGAGGGATAGAGAGTTAGAAACATCGATGAGAGAGAAACATCGATCAGCTGCCTCTTGCACACCCCCTCCTGGGGATGTGCCCGCAACCAAGGTACATGCCCTTGACCGGAATCGAACCTGGGACCCTTCAGTCCGCAGGCCGACGCTCTATCCACTGAGCCAAACCGGTTAGGGCGATGACCTGCTTTTTAATTGTAAAGGTTGCCTAAACTTGGCTCTCTGTAAAAGAGGGAGCATCTAAAAATTAACGCAATACTGTAAAAAAGTTCCTAGTAGGCTACAGCACAGTAGGGATATTTGCGGTGCTACCTTCACCTCTCTCTCTCTACTGGGGCTGCTGCCTTGCCCAAACTTATAATTAAGTATTTAGTTATTTCCCTCTTGCATAAACCTTCTCAATTGCTCATTCATCTGCTCCTTTTGCATTTCTGAAGGACCTCTGTGTGTAGGCACTGTGCTAGGAGTGCTAATTTGTATGGCAGGGTAGCAGCACCTGAGGAATCACAAGTCAGTTTCCTGTGCAGACAGGCATGTAAATCCCAACTCTCCCATTGGGATTAATGCCTTAGTAAAGTGCTATATCCAAGCTGGGGGAGCACCCACAAACTGCTTGGACATTTTGAGAATGGTCACAGTATGCGTTTCCTAGGGTTGCCATAACAACCACAAACTGGGTGGCTTAAAACAATGCAATTTGTTCTCTCACTGTTCTGTAGGCTAGGAGTCCGAGATCAAGGCATAGGACCATGCCCTCTCTGAAGGCTCTAGGGGAGAATCTGTTCCATGCCTTTCTCTCAGCTCCTGATGCTGCCAGTAGTCCATAGCGTTCCTTGGGTCGTACATGCATCTCTGATCTCCGCCTCCATGGCCACCTGTATCTTCACAAGAATCCTCTTTCTGTATATGTTTGTGTCTTCTCTGCCTACGTGGATGCCAGTCATATTGGATTAGATGCCCACTCTACTCAGGTATGACCTCATCTTAGCTAACTACATCTGCAATGATCCTGTTTCCAAATAAGGTCACATTCTGAGATACTAGAAGTTAGGGCTTCCATAGTTAGTTAATTTCTTTATGGAGAGGGTAAAAACTAGTCTGGGTCCTGCTGGGTGGGTAGGAATTTCGAAGAAGGAAGAAATGGTGTGTGGTGTGTGTACATGAAAGTGTGTGTGTGTGTGTGTGTATGTGAGATGATGAAGTTGATGATGATGAGGTTGATGATGATGATGATGATGATGAGGCACTTCAGGCAAAGGTGACACCATTAGCAGAAATAATTTGTTGTTGCCAATGACATCCGGTGAGTCTAGAGTGCCACCTTTAACCTGGGTGAGAATGATGTAGCACTGGGTCTCACACTTCAAAACCCGGAACCCTACAACACAAAGCATTTTTCCCCTCAATGTACTAGTAAAAGCAGGTTGTCTTATTGTTGTTTTGCAAATTGTTGACCAATTGAACAAATATGAATTACCTGAGGATGCAGGAAGCAAACTGTGCCCTCAGGCCAGAGAATGGCATGGTTGCTGATTGAGAGAGAGAAAGAGAGAGAGAGAGAGCAGGGGAAGGAGACAATCATAGCTACTGCCTATGGGAACCAGAGTGAAAGTGGGTGCTTCTGTTTAAAGTTGGCCACACATCACCCAGGTGACTTTTTAGGCAAACTGGATTCCTCTTATAACTGCAGTACTTACCCACCTTCCACCCCTGCCCAAGAGGTAAAGTTCTGAGAGATTTTTAGAGCTGCCTGATTTGGAATCCTGAGCTGGAAACATGAGGTGTGGAGAAGGGACACCTACCTGGGCTGGCACCCCTAAGTTTATTAGTCCTCCACCACTGAGGAGTCCTGTGCTATGCCTGGACCAGCACCCACCCAGCTCACAAATGTGATGGCCTGGAGGTGAAAAAGGGAAGGTGAGTCCAGGTCATGGAAGGTGTAGACTGGCACTTGTCCTTGTGTGATGCCCTTTCTGCTCATGGCTTTGCTCCCGGCTCAGACCTTTAAGCACAGAGAGTGTTCTTTGTTGTGGTTTGTTGTCATTTTGGTAGTTGGTGGTGGAGGTCGGCAAATCTGATCAGTCTGCAGCTGACGGTGGGCTTGTATGCAGGTTGGCAATGGAAATGATCTGTGGTGTCCCTTCCTCTCCCCTTGAACCTGCAAATCCCCGACCTAAGAAACCATGCTTCTCAAGATCTTTGTTTCTTGCCATCTTTCCCCAAATTCCCTGACTCTGCTGTCTCGCCCAACCAGTCTAAAGTCTTCTCTGGCCACCCAGATCTCAACTAAGTATTAAAAATAAATGTGTTTTATGTTAGTTATTAAAAATAAATTACTTACTTTGCACAGGTTTACAGTCCTGCAAACAATATGCAAAGACGAGTATATTCACTCCAACCAGTCTGAGCCAGTGAGGAGAGGCGGGGCTGCACAATGTCCATTTCCCTCCTTAACGACTGTCCTGATTTTCTCCTGAGGATGGTGAAAGAACAGTGAGGAGCACAAGCTATTCATTTGTTGCAGAGCGTGAGGACCTGCACTTGACAGTTTCATAATTCCCTGAAGCCATAAGCAGCAGAAACTGTAGTTCTAAGACAAAGAAACCTACATATATGGATGCACATATTAGAAGTAACAGATGTTAAACAGAAAATATACTCATCTTCCACATCAGAGAATTTCCTTCGCAAGAATTCACACAGGAGTCACTGCTTATGTACTGAACATTTCCATTCATCCCAGGTTGCAGCCCCGTAAACAGTCCATGTTCTGTTCTCCCACCCTACTTTTTATTCCGAGATTTGGTTTGATGTAGATCTCAGTTATATTTACACCTCAGTCCCTGTGTCCCTGTGTGAAAATATAGGGCTTGTATTTTTTTTTAATTACTCATTGTATTAAAAATTTGATCCCAAACACCATGCAAATGTGTCTACCAATTTCAACTAATTTTCACAGCTTGGGGCAACTGAAGACATGGAAAGCACTCATTTGTCAATGCTATAAAGTTCCCAGTTCTATCAAGAATGTTTATAGTCTATCAGTGTAATGAGGGTATTCATGGTCATATAGAGTATGCCATTCTATTATAAATGCACTAGAGGCCCAGTGCATGAAATCCATGCATGGGGGGCAAGAAGGGGGAGGCGGGGAATGGGACCCTCAGCCTGGTTTGTGTCCTCTTGCAATCCAGGACGCTGAATGCACCAGTGACCATACTTTTCATACAGGTGAAAGGCATCTTGCTGTTGTATGGGCAGCTACATATTTTTGCCCTGATTATAAAAAGTAGTACATAACCTGTTCCTTCTGAGGCAGTAGTACCATTTTCCCCATCTTATGGGTGGAAAAACTGAAGCAGAGAGGTTAAGTAATTGGCTTTGTCACACAGTTATAAGTGTAAGAATCAGGACTGACCACAAAATGTGCAAGCCAGAGTCCATGGATGGCATCTCTGCAACATCCTGTTTTTTCAGTGTTAGAGTAGCCTTGTCAGGTTTTAAATTTTAAATCTAAGAGACTGTTCCCAATATATAGGGTAGGGTTCTTAGGCCTGGCCGGCAATCAGGGCCATCTGTGGGGCAACCGGCAGGCAGGGCGATGCCGGGGAGGGCCCGCTGGCACCTGCCTTGGCTGGCAGCCTGGCACCACCTGCTGGCCAGCCCTGCCCCCAACTGTCACATTGCCTCCCTCTGCGGGATGACCTGCGGGCAGGGTGACCAGGGCAGGGCCTCCACTGGCACCCGCCTTGGCTGGCGGCCTGGCGCTGCCCGCTGGCCAGCCTTGCCCCGATTGCCACCAGTTGCCTCCCTCTTGGGTGGTAGATGCTCAATGCAGGAGCTGCCCCCTGGTGGTCAGTGCATGTCATAGTGACCAGTCATTCTGCTATTTGGTCAATTTGCATATTAGGGTTTTATTATATAAGATATTTGGACACTTTCAAGGTGATGCTAAAACTTACTTGTTCATTCATGAAAAAGATTACATTTATAATGTTAATTGTAACAAAACTCATAATTATTTGTACAATTTTCACCCTAAACTATTGGAGTCCAGGATATTACTTAAGTAAAAGTAGTAAAAGTCACTATAAAAGCTGAAAGTTCCAACATGGTCTAGGAATTTCTGACTTTAAAATGCAACATTGTCATGGAACCCACCCAAAGACCATCTTCATCCTCTATGGTGAGATACAGTTTAGCTATAAAAGGAGTTGAGATGATGATTATAATGAACAAGCAAAAGTCTCCAGAGTTGGATGGGCAAAGGAAGATGCTAGGCTCTTAAACACCAAAGACTATGAAGTCCAACTGGATTTTTTTTTTAATGTCAGTGCCATTGGAATTAACCTACCTTTGGCTTCAGTGAAAGAGAACATCCTAACTAGTGCTTCTCAAACTTTACTGTCATATGAATCACCTTGGGATTTTGTTAAAAAGAAGATGAAAGGCTTAAAATTACCTACTTCTAAAGCCTCCCAGGTGATGCTGATGCTTTTGTTCATAGACCATAATTTGAGTAGCAAAGACCAACAAATGTTTTCCAACAAACCACAGATAATTCTATCTCCAACCTCAAAGAAAACTTTGCTTGACATTCTTCATCTCCATTGAAAAGTTAGGTGTGAATTGTCTCTTTTCACTTTTTCCTAAACTATGATGACAGGAAAAAAAAGGATTTAAATAAATAAATAATTGTTGAACAGAATGAACAACAAATACACATCTATCAACAAGTGAATCTAAAAATCAAGTGAATAAATAATCTGATGAACAGAATGAACTGGTGATTATAATAGAATCAGGGACATAGAAAGGGAATGTACTGACTATTCTTGGGGGGGGAAAGGGGTGTAGGGGGTGCGGGAAGAGATTGGACAACAATCATGCACCTATGGATGAGGACAGTGGGTGGGGAGTGAGGGCAGAGGGTGGGGTGGGAACTGGGTGGAGGGGAGTTATGGGGGGAAAAAAGAGGAACCAATGTAATAATCTAAACAATAAAGATTTAATTTAAAAAAAAAGAAAAAAAGAATCTAATAAATCCCTCTTCACAGGCTGTGAGGCCAATTGCTAGCTGCACTCATGTTAATAAGAGCAAATTTGGAAAGCAGATTCCTGACTCTCATTCCAAGGGTATTGAAAGCTAAAGCCAATAGATATGGTGAGCTCAGCGCTAATGAGGCAGAGGGGCGGCCACCCAGGCTGTGGAGAGAGCATGGGTGCGGGAGGCAGATGGACACTGGCCAGGCAGGGCAGCACAGCTTATCAACACCCATCTGATGGGTGCCCTCAGAACAAGTGGGAAGGCACATCCACACTCTGAGAATAAATGGGGCTGAGAACCGGCTTAAATGAATTGTTATTGCCTCATAAATTATATTCCATAAATACAACGGTGCAAATGCTGTCTTGGGTTACTCACCTACAAAGCCAAGAGAGTTAAGTGCAGGAATCCAAAACAGAATTGATGGATCCAATTTTTTTCATTTGCAAAAGATGCCTTTATATTGGCCATATCCCTTGGAAGCATTTTTATGGGCTCACCTGTCTACTTTTGTCTGTCTCTGTGTGTGTTTAGGTGCCTCATAATCAAGCTACTGAAGTTAGTGCTACTTCATTCTCCACACTGATTTCAGAGAGTTATTAAGTGCAAACTAAATGTAAAGAGAAACAAAGAAATGTCTGCTCTGTATGTTTAGTAAGCAGCAGCCATCCTGTTTTGGAGGGCCTACATTTATTCTTACCTTGAGGGCGTACATTTATTCTTTCCTTTCAGTGAAAGCAATCTGAGATTTACCGGGGGAGGGGTTCTTCTTGCCTTTCGCAGTGAGTGTGGAAGCAGCCAGCTCAGCAAGGTGAGCTAAATGCAGTTTGGAAGTTCCTTACAATTCAGCTTAAATCACACAACTGACTTTAGAGACAACTGTTTAATTCCAGAGGGCTCTTTCATTTTAGAGTTAATGTTATAACAGAGATCTGTCCCCTAACAGCTATTCTGTCTTTTAAACAAAGAAAAATAACATCCTTCCAAGCAAATATAATGAGTTTAGATTTAGATAAGAGTGAGAATGAATGGAACAGAACTTGATTTTGGACAGAAAGTTTCTTATAATCTGGATCACACACACACACACACACACACACACACACACACACACACACACACACACACACACACACACACACACACACACACACACACACACACACACACACACACACACACACACACACACACACACACACACACACATAGACACACACACACGGTAAAGAGAACAACCTGGAATGAGCACAGAAAATGTGTTAAATGTGTTTCTAACTCAAATAAAAATAACTAAACTGCCCTGATGTCTACATGTGTAATTAGTCCCATGGTTCCCTGAAATCTAAACCAAGGAAACAAGGAGCTCTAAAAATAAGCCCTTTTTTAAAAGTGTGCCCCCTGGGAGTCTAGGCTCATCTCAAAAATGTATTTATGGAACCTGAGGGGCTGACATAACCATGACTGTATAGAAGCTGTAGGAAAAAATGTGTCCAAAGATTTAAAATGTCTACTCTGTATGTGTCCAAAGATTTTTAAAATCAACACAACCTAATTACACAGTCTCCAATATATGGTCCCTCTGCTCTTAGAACAAACTTATTAATAAGCCAAGGTGAATTCAGATGAATCAGCTCATCCATCTATCTGCCCATCATCCATCCATCCATCCATCCATCATCCATCCACCCTTCCACCATTTATTCATTCAATAAACATTTACATAGTACCAATCATGTGCCAAGTACGCTGTTAGAAATTAGGGATAAAAGCAGAACAAGACACACTTCTGTTGTATGTTGCTTTCCTTGCTACTCTGGACAAATTTAATCACTCCCTTTTCAGCACTGCTAATGCCAATCCATATGCTTAAAAACTCAACCGGGTGAAAAACAGGGTTACTACCCTCTTGTGAAAACTGAAAGCCTTACCCAAGATTCTTATGAGAATTAGAAGGTCCATCTACAATCTAATTTTTTTACACTTTCAATTCCTTTCATGACTGTGGACTCCAGGAGGAAGAAACTCTGCCTCTTTCACTACCAAGTTTCCCCAGTTTCTAGACATATTAGACACAAATATTGAAGGAAGGCGGGAAGGCATGCCTTTGATTCCCCAGCATACTGCACAATCTGGCACACAGTATTTGTCCTCCAAGAATATTTATTATGTGAAACTGAATTCACAGAGTCAACATCTAGTGAATGAGGCAGACACAGAAATTAATCATTAGAGTTTGATTAAGTCCCTTTCACATAGAAGTATGTCAAACATAGCCATAACATATAGGATAATTTTATAGGCAAAATTTATCTGGTGGCCAGCACAATGATAAGTTTTCTAAATATTAGGAAAACTCCTGGTAAGGTGGTTATGGTCAAACTGTTGGCCACTTTGTTGCCACTCCATTACATATGGCACCAGACATCTGGGGTTGGGTATAATCCTTTATGGTGTGCTTCTACCAGGTATATATACCATCCTCTGTTCCAATCAGAGGATATTCAGGTATCCACAAATAGTTCTAGTTTTGTTAAAGGTTTTCTGTTTTCTCTAAATATAATAATTTTCTTTCTTGTTTTATATTTACTTTTTAATCAAAATTATGTGTTCACAGCATTAAAATAAATTTTTTCTACATGATTCATTTAAAAATCCCTGTAGCCTCTTTTCACCGGCCTCCCAACGACTTTAACTTTTAACTATTTCTATTGATTATTATTTTTTGCTTATACTTATCTAAATAATTTTATCTAAATGATTTGCTCATATTGTTTCAGTTACTTTATTCCCTTCTCTGTAGAAGACAAGAATTAACATTTTTCAGTCCTTCCCCTCACAGCATAGCACAAGTGCACACACACATTCCCCTCCCCATAGTCTTTCTATACAATGATGTTATAACGTTGGTTTTGGATCAATATATGGTCTTGTACATTGCTGTGCAGTTAGAGAACAGTATTCACAGATGAGCCATGTAGTGAACTATTATTAAATTTCCTTTCCTGTACTAACATCACCAGTGTTAGCTTCCTTTTCTTCCCACCTCAATGGACAGCATTGCTTAGTTTTCTATGTACCTAATACTAATTAATCCCCAAACTCTTTACCATAAATATAAAACTCCTCTTAAGGGACGCACACATTCAGTACACTATTGATCCTTCTTTTTTGAGACATCCAGAGCTCTCTGCCTTTCTATTCTAATCTGGTGTTAATGTTCTCTAGATTTACTGCCAAGATGCCTTCCTGGGATCTCTCTTCACCATCATCCTTTGCAATTCCCTTGTCTACTCTTTGTGTTTGAGTACTTGTTTTCTGGATCCAATGTTTTCTTTACTGATATACTCCCTTGTTTTAGAGCAGGGGTAGGGAAACTTTTTTTTCTGCCCAGGGCCATTTGGATATTTATAACATCATTCTCGAGCCATACAAAATTATCTACTTAAAAATTAGCCTGCTACATTTTGTTCAATATTTAACTCACCCCTATTGCCTTGCAGGGCCAGACTAAATGATTTTTTTGGGGCCAGACATTCCCCACCCCTATTTTAGAGGATTTTCTCCTCCAGTAGCTTCCTGAAAAAAAGGGTTCAAGAAAAGAAGATTTTTTGGACTTTGAATGTCTGACAATGCCCTTACTTTATCCTCTCACTTAATTGATGGTATGTCTGGGTATAGAATATTAGCTTGGAAATCATATCCCCCTCAGATTTTGAAGGCATGCATTGATCATTTATCTCCACTTTTAGTATAATATAGAGAAGTTCAATGCTATGCTGAGTCTTGATCATTGGTTTTTACTTTCTGAAAGCTTTATGAATTTTTTTTTCGTCTCTAGTGTTCTAAAATTTAACAATGATGTGCATGCCTAGGCTTGGGCCTTTTTTATCCATTTTGCTCACTCTTGGTAATCCCTTCAATGTGGAAGGAAACTCATGTAGTACTTTATTCTGAAAATTTTATTTGTAGCATTTCTTGGATAATTTCTTCTGTTTCTTTTCTCTTTCTTTCTTTATGAAATTCCTGTTATTTGGTTTTGGATCTCTTGAATTAATAATCTACTTAAAAATATTTTTCTCACATTGTGCATTTATTTGCCTTTGCTCCTTTCTAGGTTTCCTGAATTTTACCTTTCACCTCACCTATTGAGATTTTCTGCTCTTCTATCATACTTTTTTAATTTTTAAGATTCCTTTCTGCTTTCTGAATGTTTCTTTATTTAAAAAGCTTCCCTTTCTTAGTTCATGAATGTAATAGTTCATCTCAATTTTTTTGAAGTGTTCTTCTCTCTACATTGTCATTTTCTTAAATTCCAAATCCATTTTTCTCTGTTTATGTGTGTGTGTGTTTTTGCCTTTGACTTTCAAGTTGGCATATTTCCTAAAATAACTGGTCCTCTTTGGATACGTGCTTACATATGTGTTGTTCTATAAAGTGCCTTTGGAAGCTCTTTGTAAGAGGGCTTGTTGTCAGATGAAATTCATTGCAGAGCAATCTGGTTGGTAGTTTCATGGGGGGCACTGACGATAAAAGAGTTTCCAGGTACCTCTTAACTCTTACTAACCAGTCAGATTTTCCAAGGGAAAAACAAAACCTTCCAACCCACTGCCTACAAAGTATTATCCCGGCTGTTCGCATGTGGGCACCAAACAGAAAGGGGGATGAAAGGATGAAAGTGGAGATTGTGTGCGTAATATTCCACTCAATTTCTCTATCTTTAGCATTTTCGGTGGCCCTGAAGCCAGCTTACCCCTGTTCACAAAAAGCTGACTCTGTATCTCTCTTCCCAACTCCATGGTGAGAGTTAGGTTGTTAGCTTGAAATTATCTTGAGTGGGAGTATGTATACCTCTGAAGTTGGCAATGACTACAAATGGTCTCCCCTCCCCCAGCCCAAGCTGATTATTAAGATAACCAGTGCTCCAAGGAGCATGCTAAGCTGCCTCTAGCTGTGTCTGGTCTTTCCCCATGCCAGAACTCCTCTGGTTTACCCCTCTGAAAAGACACTTTTAGTTTCCTGCCAGGCCTGGGGGAAGGGAACATGCTTAAGGAGTTGTACAGAGTGGGAGATGGAGAGGGAATCTAGTATCTGACTACCTCTTAGAGTTTCAGACCACACCCCTGTTTTCAGCCCTCTCTTCACCCCCACTTTGAAAAGCTCCTGGCACCATTGCTCCTGGTTTTTGAAGCACAATCAGGTTGCTTCTTGTCTTTACCTTCTGCTGGCTTATGTTTCAGCTTTCTGGGATCTGCCAACTCCGTGGTCATTCATCCATCTGTTTTTTCCTATGTGCAAAAGTAGGCTTCTGTTGTCTCCTCTTTGTTGAGGGCTTATATCTGGGTGTGGTTTTTTGTTAACCCTTTACAGTCCTTTTAGAGGTTTGAGGGAGGGGCAAAGTAAATATGAACTCAACTTACTGTTTTTTTTAGCTGAAAGTTGAACTGAAGGGTTCATGGTGTGTTAAGGGCAGGCCATGAGTCTGAGTGGTTCAGAAACAGCCCTCCTACCCTGGGCCCACCCAGAAGTCTCTCTCCGGGCCTGGGCAGCCCCACAACCAAGGTGGCCTTTCTTGGGCTACAGTTAATAATATGCTGGTCAGGATTGCCCCTGGGGGCAGGGTCAGAACCACATTAAATGAGAACGAAGTTACCAATATTTGCTAAGTATTTAATGCTACCCAGGGCTTGGTCAACTGATAGAAACTTGGTAACTCTGACTTCCCGAAAGCTCCCTCTTATTGCTTTTGTGAAGCACATACGCATTTTCTCTTGGAAAAATTTCTAAGTACCAGGGCAACCTGAAGAGATCCTTTGGATTTGAGCCATTATCTGCTGGTCTATAAATTGGTTAAAATGTTGTTAGCAATTGAGAAATAACTAATCTTGCTCCTGTTGCATGCAGCCTTAAGATTCACACCATTCATCTTGCTAAATTCAGTTTTTTAGCTCCAAGAGGTAAGGAGGCATCTCAGCATGAATAACTCTGAAGAATAAATGGCATTTCTGGGCAGATCACTTAACAAAAATGTCTCCTGGGCAAGGAAAAGGCCTTGCTGATTCCTTTCATTCTGTGCCCAGTGGGCCTACCAGTGGTGAGTGGAGGATGGCTGATTATTGTGGATTAGAAAACTTTTCCACTTTTGGTTACAAAATTGGCAACAATTTCCAAGACAAAAAGCACTCCTGTCACCACAGGCAACCATGCAGTGCCAAAGTGCAACTGCAAAACATGCTGTAGATTGTTGGCCCAGACTCGCAGGAGACCTTGTTCACAGTGAGCTGGTGTGTGAAATGGTGGGGCACTTCAGGCTAGTCGTTTCAATGCGCTTACTGAGTTCACTTTTGGAAAAATAACTCCCTGCTGAATTAAGAGGGAAAGGCATCTATCCCCTTAAGATTATCTTTTAAGTGTGGGAATGAAGTTGGTCAGTGATTCTGTGAACCCTGAGGGGAAAAAAACACCTACTAAGAGGGGCTCCAATTTTAAAAACAGAGGCTAGCAGCCATTTCTGCACAGGGACTTCTCACGCAAACTGCACTTCACAGAGAAGCCTGCACTGAACTGTCTGCCTCTGTGTTGAACTACCTGCCTCTTCCCTGAACTGCCTGCCTGGACTGTCTCTGCTGTCTGAGCCAGCCCTTATCAGGGAGTTCCTGGAATCTTATTTCAACCAATAGGACTGAAGCTTTCCCCATCCAATTGGGGTTATGCAGCTCCAGCCAAATAGAACAGCTCTATTCTGACCAATCAGAACAGTGCCTTTTGGACCAATCAAACTGTGAGAATTTGGAGTACTCATTTGTGAGGACTGACCAATCAGGGACCAGCTCCCCTCTGGCTTGGAGAGCACACTTTCCATTTCCACAGTTGGGCCTCGGTGGCCCAGTTGGAACAGGAAGATGTCTCACCAGAGCAGAGCGGATCAGTGCAGTACAAAGCAGACTGGCATGGAGTGGAGGCGAGTAGACTATTGAGGAGCAGAGCAGAGCTATCTAGCCATGCTGTTTTCACAGCCGTGCTGTATCATAAATGAGCTATTTTGCACTGAATAAAGTTTCTTTCTTCACTGCACCCCAAATTGAGGATCCCTGTTGGCATTGAATTGGCACCAACAATCATCGGTTGATAATTCCATCCAGAAAAAGGGATGCCTTATAGGGATAGAAGAGTAAGCTGTCCACCATATTAACACACTAGTTTCTAGCCATTTCTCTAAACTTCTTCTGTAAAATCTCTCTATATAAAAGCCTAATATGCTAAGTGTCTGACCGTTAGACCAGTCGCTATGATATGCACTGACCACCAGGGGACAGACGCTCTTACCGGTAGGATAGCTTACTGCTGAGGTCCGGCCAGTCAGGACTGGGCGAGACGGGCCAGATATGCCCTGGAGCCTTCTGTGGTCCATCCCCAGCCCTGATCATGCACCAGTGGGGTTCCCTCAGCCTGGCCTGTTCCCTCTCACAATCCGGGACCCCTCGGGAGATGTCAGAGAGCTGGTTTTGGCCCGATCCCTGCAGGCCAGGCCGAGGGACCCACCAGTGCACAAATATATGCACCAGGCCTCTAGTCTATATTATAAAAGGCCTGTGACTGTAACGCTGTAATGCTGTAATGACCAATGACCAGACGGGAAACCACGAGGAACCGGGTGGGTGGCGGCGGTGGCTGGAGCAAAGCAGCCTGGGTCACCAGGAGGTGCATGGAGCACCTCTTAGTCCCTCCCCCGGGCCCACGAGCCGCTCACGGTGGCAGGGCAGAGCTTGTGGCTCACACAGCATGGCCCACAGGCTCTGATCCCAGCAAGGCTGGCGGATGGTGGGCGGGAGGGGCAGTGGGCGGGGCAGCGGGCGGGAGGGCCCTCAGGTGGCCGGGGCTGCGCAATTTCACGCACTGGGCTTCTAGTAAAGTAATAATAAGAACTACCTGGGGAAACTGCTGGGAAGAGTGGGTGAAAAAGCAGATAGTCCACAGCCTGGCTCATACCATCGCTAAGTGTGTTACTATGGGCTATTACTATGGCTAGCATGTCATCCCCCAGTCATCTCAGAGTCATACCAAGGTGGCTACTTTTGAAAGTATGGATCAAGGAACAGTGTCTGCTCTCTAGGGTTTCACCCTGAGAAAGTAGAGAATGACTTAGGGAGCCTGAGGAGGATGCAGTGTTGACATTAAATATTTACTAAGCATCAGAGCATACACAAAAGCAGATGGATTTATCTCCAGGAACATTTCACTCAAGTTAAGGCATTGGACACCCATCTGAAGCATGAACATGTCCTAATTTAATCACCAATGAAAAGGTGCCTTAGGAAGAATAACGTTACATTCCTCAATGCCTGCGAGGGCTGCATCTTGCTATCACTTTTCTCCTCTCTGTTTCACACCCACGCAGTTCACTGGCAAAGTCCTGAATCTCCAAGATAAACAGCCGCAGTGACAGTGTTTCTTGGCTTGAGCACAGGCATGTTTCATCAAATCCATACACAAAACAAACATATTGGGTGGAAACTTCCCAAGTTCAAAGCTGGGTTTGAGCCTTTGCTTCTCTCGAGGCATTTTTAATTTGTTCTGAACAGTGAAACTTCTTGTGTATGTGTGTACAAGCATGTGCATGCTAGTGCACACATGACTGCATATGGATTCACACTAAGAATGGACCTAATTAGCCCAATTTTACTTTTAATAATAGCAATTATTATTACAGAAAATCACTTTGGATTCCATCATGTTTTATAGAAATATCAGGTTATTAGGCATATATCTTTTCATTAAAATCTTGAAATTTTCCCTGGAAGAAAGTATGCAATAAAGTAACATTGATCCATATCTTATATGATGCAGCCTCTTTGTATGATCATAGATTATTTTTTTATTCTTTATTTTCTTAAATATAGATTTTACTTTAGAGCTGTTTTAGGTTCACAGGAAAATTGAGCCAAAGGTACAGAGATTTCCCTCATACCCCTGCCTGCCCCCACACAAGCATAGCCTCCCCCGTTATCAACATTCATGATCAGGTTATAATTGATGAACCTACAATGACACATTATTGTCACCCAAAATCTATAGCTTACTCTTGGTGGTGTGCATTCCATGGGTTTGGACAAATGTATAATATGTGTCCTCAAGTTATTTTAATAGTTCTTTGCGCCTTACTGAATTGAAATAGCAGGACACCAGCACAGAGATTTCCTTTCCAGGTTCCGTGGGCGGAATTGCCTCAGCTAAGAAACACAGAGCGACCTCTCATCACATTTTCTAATGATGTAACAAGGCTCCAACTTTAAAAAAAAATTCTTCACAGAAGTCTCAAAAGAACATTGTCAATACATGAATATGTTTTCAGGGTCTGAGCCTGCATTGTTATTATTTTCCCTGTAACCAGTTGTTCAGCAATCCCATTTCTCAACCATGCCCACTCCAAGGTCAAGTTCACACATTGGCCATTTAGGCTGAATGGAGCTTTGACCCATGCCCACTTGCAGTCATTTCTTCCTTTTATTTTAGTTCCCTGCTACCATTGCCAGAGACAGGGGGTCCTTGGTGTTCCTTGTCCCCTTCCCCATCTACTCCCCTCACTGTGTGTCTCTGATTACTGGCCCTCAACTCTGGGTCTGCTCAGTCACCTCCTCCCTCACTCTCAGGCCCTTCTCTCATCTGCAAACTATGAATTTCTTTGTTGTTTGGTGTGGGGTTTTTTTTCTCCGCATGAAAAAACATGCCCTGAAGATCAGATGAAGCAATATCTGCTATCTTTCCTTGGGTACCCAAATGGTTGCTGATTTTAATGTTATTTCTTTCCTCTCTAGATATTAGGGGGAGAGAAAGCTCTAGTTTTCATGGACTCCATTATATTTTTACAGTGCCAAACATCTAAACTATAACCTATGTGAGAAATGAACTATTTCATCTGCAAGCTGAAGAACCAGGTACATATAACCATTTCTTTTTTTAGTTAGTGAGGAAAAAATCATCCTAGGTTGTCCATGTGGAACCATTCCTAGCTGCTGGTGGGCTATTGCTTTACACGCAGCCAAAGTTACAGTGCTGGGCAGAGAGGCATGATTATGGAAATAGAGTTAGGGACAACTGCCAACATGAACGTGTATTATATAAACACAGCTCAAATTACCTTCATACATTTCAAATTTAGAAATCTCACCAGTCCACAGATGAAAAACATTCCTGCAAGAATCTAAGTCTGGGATAATATAAAGTGAACAGATAGTGTATTCAGAAGTACTGTTATGCATTGCTAATGCTTCGTGCGACTTACCTACTTCACAAGCAACCAAAGGAGCAAGAGAACCAACCCTAGCAGTTCATTTAACCCTTCAAATTTCCAGATGTTATTTTTGTGTCTGCTCCTGTTTGTACACCTGCTGTATGTTCCCTATGTTTAGTGTCTGACACTCTTCTCACGATGTCGCTGCCCTCTACCTCATTCCTACCAAGTTATCCAAAGTGAACAGGGGTCTACTGTGATCCACAGTACAAAAGGACTGCCCCCATCCCAGTCCAGCTACAAACCCAGGAGTTTCCTTCTGAACTGAGAGATAGACAGTGTAGCTTTCCATAAGAAAAAGATATCCAAGCCAGAAGTAGCCTGTAAGACTTTGTTTTGGCCTCACCCACCTCATCCCCAGAAGTCAATAACCACTATGATTGGAGGGTGACTGGCTATGGTCTCCTGGGAACAACATATATCCTGGGCATCCCTTTTAAAATATATTTTTGTTGATTTCAGAGAGGAAGGGAGAGGGAGAGAGAGACAGACACCTCCATGATGAGAGAGAATCATTGATTGGATGCTTCCTGAATGCCCCCAACTGGGGGTGGAGCCCACAATCCAGGCATATGCCCTGATGGGGAATTGAACCATGACATCTTGGTTCATAGGTCAATGCTCAACCTCTGAGCCACACCAGCCGAACTGTCCTGGGCATCACTGGCAGGTGTTCCTGGCTTTGGTTTGGAGGGGAGAATCACCATGCATTCTAATGAAAATGCTAGAATGTGGCTTTGGATTCTAAACAGGGAATAGGCTTTCTGTAAAGTCAGAGCTTCTGGCAATTTCCTGCTTTGGTCATCTTCAAAACATGAAGGGTTTTCCCTCCATAAGACCATCTCTGTAGGTCTTTCATTCTCCATTGTCCATTCTGAAGGCCCCCTGATCAAGTGAGATCCTTGGTCAATAGCAATCTTCCATTAATAAGTCCTGTTTTAAAGCTGCAAACCTCATTTCATCCAGAATGAAGAGTTAATTTCATACATGATGCTTGGATGGACTATTAGAGAAGTATGTGATATGTTGTCCATGAAGGACTGGATCTGTGGTTAGAAGATTTTTTTCTTTTAAAAAGAGAACACTTTCTTCAAATAAAATAGTGCTTGGACGCCTGCTAATCACACCACATGAAAGTGCACCTGCTCTGGTAGAAACGAGAGCAATTGCTTGGTCTACCTTGCCTTGTGTCAGGGAGCAGCGCCTCAGAGAGCCATGTGGAAGCCTTAGAGCATCTCTGGGCACGGTATGAAGGACTCAGAAGTTGATGATCTGTCAGGCTGTCTTCTGCCACAAAGTATTATTTCATAATAAAGCTGAACTGTTCAGTTGCAAACACCATCCCTGTGCTTTAGTTTGTTTTGCTGGTTTCAATAAACAGGTTGAGGCATAACTAAGAAGACATTGGTTAATAACTATTTATGAAATAAAGGAAAATACACAGTTAATATCAAGACCCATACACTTACTTTACATGGCAAGTTATCACTCCAAATACTTTGGGCAACCACAGCCTTGATTACCTTCTTTTTCTTTTGTCATTTTTCTCTTTCTCTTTCTTCTCACCTTTCTCTGTTCTTTCTCTTCTCTCTTATAGTCCCTTTTGCTCCCTCCCTTTCTCCATATCTTATTTGATCTATTTTTCTTCATCTTTAATTCTTCACTTTCTTTCTTAATATATTTGTGTTTGGCATTTTCTCAGCCTCTATCTGCTTCTTCAGTGTCCGTCGGGCTAACCAGGTTATACTCCAATAACAAACACTCCCAAATCTCAGATACTTAAAGCAACATAGTTTATTTCTCAATCATGCTCCATGCCCATCACAGTTTGACAGGGACTCTGTTCATTGTAGTGACCAGGAATCTAGGCTGATGGAACAGCCATTTTCTTAAATGTTGCTAGAGCAAAGAGAGAATGTGGGGCAGAATACAGTGTGGCTAGAAACTTCCACCTAAACATGAAATACAGATCACCTCCCTCATATTTCATTGCTATATTTCAAGTCACACAGGCATACTTCAAGTTGGTGGAAAAAGTGGACTTCTGTCATGTGCCTGTGAGGTTAGAGAGTCCAACAATATGGAATGCCCCTGGTGAGTACCACTGTCATCATGAGAATCCTCCCAAATCCTCTGCTTCTAATTTTCTTCCCCACCAGCCCTCTCCCCTGTTCTCCTTCTTTGTCCTTGTTTGAGATCCTTCTTAACTTTTTCCTCATCCTCAGCCCATCATGTGGGGGCAGCACCAATGATAGTCACAGGATTATCACTTGGAGGCAGGAAGGGGAGTGTATTGGTTTTTAATGCATAACTTCAATGTAACATGATGACAGTCCACTAAGCTGGAGAGAAGGCTGTATCAGGATGGGCCCTCGTTCAGGCCCCTCCGTCACTGAAAGATGCAGTCCTGGAAACACTGGTCTTTCCCAGGGGTTGGTGCTAAAGCTGTGCTGCTTAGGGCTCACCTGGAGCACATGCTCCCTTTCCCCATTCTACCTGGCTCCATAGTAATAATCACTGAAACTCTCTTTCTCCATAACCATCATTTAGTTGCCCCAAAATAAGTCAGGGCAAAACCATCCTCACCATACTTTATAAATATATTAGTAAAGAAACAAAGTAAAAATATAAGGGTGGATCACTTATTATCGGAGTAAGAATGAATCCTATGAAATAGCTGCATTGTAAAATTACAAGAAAATATCCAGGGAAAAGCCAAATCTTAGCTATCAATAAAACATTACCTAGAAGTCAAAGAAAGGAAAGAACGTTCTATTTGAGTACAGATGTTATTCATTTCATCCGCTTAGTCAGATAGCACTGGGGACCAGTAAACCAGAAGCCAATATGTCTACCATAGTAGCCTCCTGTTCCCCGACCTGCTGAAGATTCATGTGAAGTTTTGCACTTTAAGCTTCCTTCCTGATTAACACCGAATGGTATAGGGCCACTGAGGAATCTGTGAGGTGCTGATGGCAGGAAAATCCTTCAACAAATTCTATTGTATTACCTGGAGTGCCCTGACTCAAATCAGCCAAAGGCTCTGTGGTATGATCATCACAACACAAACTGATCTAACATTGGGAGTATTTACTTGCAAATAGAATCTTTCATGAGATGATAAAGAACACAAGAAAAGCTTCTCAAATGTCTCCCTCAATGCTCACTATGTTGGTGCAATCTTACAAGTAGAGAATTATTTGCGGGGGGAACTAAGTTTTTTTTTAGTTTTCAGAGGAGCCAATAAGAAGACAATGAATGAGGAGGTAGAATGCTCATTTTTAAAGCATCATTGACTAACACCACATTGCAGAGTTAATTGACATTAATGATAAATCTGCACCAGGTAGCTACATGGGAAGTGATGAGTCCTTAGTGCTTCTTGGGAAACCAGAAGGACCTAAGGCAAAATTGACCACCTTCTCTTTTTTTCTGAGAAACAGCTCTTATTTTTCTTAAAGAAATTGTCTATGGTACAGAAACAAATCGAAGTTGCATGTTAGTTCTATTCTTTGGGCCACTGGACATATCATTTTTCTGAGAAACAGCTCTTATTTTTCTTAAGGCAGACAGGAAATTGTCTATGGTACAGAAACAAATCGAAGCTGCATGTTAGTTCTATTCTTTGGGCCACTGGACATATCCCAGATTTCCCCTTGGTCAATGTGTTATAATTTGCTGAGTGATCCTTCAGGTGTTTGGCTCCAAGGTGAAGAGGCATTTCCCCTTGGTCAATGTGTTATAATTTGCTGGGGAGTGATCCTTCAGGTGTTTGGCTCCAAGGTGAAGAGGAGGAAGCTGAAATGGAGGTCAGGCTGGAAGGAGATGCTCATTGGAAGTCTCAGGGCACAGAGTAATGCAGGTATGGGCTCCTGCATGACCCACGCCGAGCCAGGCACTGACTATTTCAAGTCCACGGGGATGTGGAGGGAGCCATGTCTGGATCTGTCAACTCTGGGTTTTGAGTAACTGAGACCCGAGAACTGTTGATTTTATAGAAGTTCCAAACACTTTCAAATACATAACTGGGTGGGAATTATTTTTAAAGGGCTAAAGACAGACACATTTAGCATTTGATGATTCTATTTACAATTGAGAAATCAGAGGTGAATAAGACAGGAAAAGCACCATTCTTTGGAGGAAATGTCATACATACTACTGATAAATAAATGTTTAAAAATGCAGAATTAGTAGTACATAACATCTAACAAACTTTCCCATTAATTCCACCACTTCTTAATGTTTTGTATACAATAAATAGTAGAGTAATAAAGTACATTAATTCTCCTTTAATAAGAAAGCTAATAAGCTAATATCCCTTGGGCTTTTACCTTTTTTGTTTTGCTTTCTTTCCCCCAACCTCGCATTAATGTTCTACCTAGAGGTGTTACTTAATTTTTTTTCTTTCATGTTTGGTACTTTTCTCTGGCTCAGTTCCTTAGGTGAAAAATATTGGCAGTGCTTTTTGGGGGGAACTGAATACTCTGATATAAAACCCAAGGAGAAAATGGGACCAGGCTCTGGGGTTGCCTCTGTTGGGGGAATGTTCATGGCTCCTCAGTCCCAGCTCTCCAGCCTCTGCGGAAGTCCGCCTCCCATCTGCCTCCAGAACAAACAGCCAGCGGCCATGTAGTAGCTAACATCTCAGGTCTTGCATGGGAGTGACTCATGTCATAGAGACAGTGAGTCATTCTGTACTGCCAGGGAGTTTACACTAACGGCTTAGCATAATCATTGCTTTCCCTGTCTCCCCCACTCCCCCAAAGCTTTGAGGACTTTGAACTATATTCAGTGATCTATAAAATGCAAGGGAGGAGTGATACGGTATGTGTAAATTGCAGTGGGCACAGATGTTTCAAACGAATTGTAGGCATAATATATTTACATTTCAAGACAAGAGGAAAAAAATATGTGTGCTACTTTTAAACAAAGAATATTCAGCATAGACAACAATTGAAAGGATTCTAACATGTATTACTGCCTCTAAATAAATACTACTGCCTCTAAATAAATACTACTGCGTCAAAAGAACTGACACAATTGGGTTCGGGGACATTTTCCTACTCTTATGAAGATGGTTTAAAGTTGATTTGCATTTCAGATTTTTTTTTAAAAAAAATCACTGAACACACATCATATCACCAGATCCATCCTATTAAATGCTATGTGTGCTACTTTTGAACAAAGAATATTCAGCATAGAAAACACACATCATATCACCAGATCCATCCTATTAAATGCCATCTTAGGAGCAAGCTCAGGGGACTGCAACTAGAGCTGCATCTAAATGTCAGATGTAGGACAGGTATAAAGGACAATGCTGATCACAACTCAGGGTCACAATGATTACCTTTGGGTTCTTTTCTATTATAGTTTTCTTCAGAGAGCTTATGCTCTATTTGCTCGCTCTAAGTAAAGCATGTTATTTTTCAGAAGAGAAAAAACTGAGTTTTTATGATGGTAAAGTATAACCAATATATATTATTAGACGCAATTATATTCTCTTTATAAAAGGCAATAGAAACACCATTATAGACATTATTTTTATCAGAATTTACCAAAGACAGAGAGAGAATGAGATGGGCACAGCGACTGTTTCTCAGAAGCCAAACCAAAAAGGAAAGTCTTAAGAGAGATACACATTATGTCATGTTTCTGAAACTTCCTGATCATCCTTAAATTAGACCATCTGTCCTCCATGAGAAAACTCACTGGGTGAGACCTTGAGGAATGGAACTCTTTGTAAAGTGTCTGAAACATTGAACGTGTCCCTCAGTATTCTGATTTCGTAGCAAATCTGTTACCCAGATGTAAATTTAGAAGCATCCGAGCTCTTGGCTCCCTGAAGGAAGAATTTCAATTTGGAAACTGCATTACAGGCTCTAACAAGAGAAGAATGCTCAAAAGCTCAATTACCCCCAAACAAACTGGGTTGGGACTAGAGGGAAATGCATGGAGAATCAATCGGGCAGTAGAGGAAGGTGAGTTTGGGCCTTTCTTACCACTGAGAGGAAAATACTGCGACAGTAAACAGAAATGAGACTCACTCACATGATCCAAATGCTAAACATGTGGTCATACCGCCTGGTTTTGATGAACAATTCACCTTTTGCCAAGCATTTTCCTAAGTGTCATTTAGTACATGAACAGGTTCGAATTTGACATTCACCAAAGGTGTATGTGTATGTGCTTGTGTGTGAGGCTCTATGTGTATCAGCAGTTCTCTACAAAGAAGCAGATGGTACTAGGGAGAAAAAAAAAGTTGTCAAACAGAGAACCGCAGAATAAATCATAATAAAATCCTTAAGCAGAGTAAAAAGGGGATGAGTCATAAAAATTCAACAAGAACAGCTTCAAAAAAGGATGGGTGAAATGGTGGAAGACATCGGGAAGTGGAGCTGACGTGGAAAAATTAAGTGCGAAAGGTGCTAAGCGAGGATTCTTTGTAACCATAACAGGAGCGAGAGAATGGGTCCAGCCTCTGCTTAGGAATGGAACAGCCACAGTGAGCATGGGGGAGGTAAGAGGGCCAGGGGAGCAGACAGCAGAAGGGCAGGATGTGAAATAGCATATTCCTTCCCAGCTGTCGGGGTTGCTACTCCTTGCTCTGAAGGGGCTGACCCCTCATATCTAACAGGATGGGCAGCCTCCCAAATCTGCCCAGTTGGGGGGCAGGCAGCCCTGTGGCTGTGGGTGTCCTCAGAGCCTCCCACAAGCTTCCCTCCATGTGCTTCTCAGGCTGGACCGTCCCACAGGAGAAGGTTCCTTCCTCTCCATGTGCAACAGTCGTCTGAGGGCGCTTGAGCACAGTGGTTTGGGAATCAAAATGACTCATCAAAATGAATCTGACATATTCACACTACGCCTCATAGCCATTGTACATGTGGCAATTATCTCGTAAATTGGCCTTATAAATCACTACATTGCTTTTACACTGCCAAACCAAGGTGGTAATTTTCTATTTCATTAGATTTATCATAATCACGATAGCATAGTATAATGAACACTGTATACCCATCACCAAAAATAAATAATTACTAGCATTTGCCACATGTACTTTACTATTTTTGTTTGATGTAGTATTTGAAGTAAATTTTAGACATCATGACTGACGATTTCAGCAGCATCTCTAAAGACTAAGGGCATTGTCCTTTATAATCGCCATCCCCTGACTGCACATACCAAAATAACTATAGTCCTTGTTCCATATTCAAATTCCCCCCCTTTGTTCCCCAAATGTGTTTTGTGACTCATTGTTTCAAATCAGGATCCACATAAAGTTCACAAATCATGTTTGGTGGTTACATTTCTTTATTTTCTTTGAATCTTGCAGAGCCTCTCCTTACCTCCTACCTCTGCATCTCTATTTTCATATTATTGACTAGCAGAGGAGACTAGCAGGGGGCCTGTGGAATGCCCTGCCTTCTGGAATTGTCTCATTACTTGCTCCTTGAGCCATTTACCTTGGTTCCTAACCCCTACATTTCCTGTAAGCTGGAAGTGAAATAAAATTCAGCTCAAACATTTTTGGCAAAACAACTTCATTGATGACGCTGCATGCTTCAAAGCAAATTGCAGCAGGATCCACATGAAGATGCATCACTAGGTTACGGTGGGTTAATCTGAGCTACACTCCTCAACACCCAAACCTGTGCATGAACTGCCCACCAGTGACCGTTTCTGTGCTCACACCAGACAGAAGCCCAGGCTGCAGTCTCCCTCAGCTCACCACCCTTCCCTTTCTTGGACCTGACCCATTAGGTAGCAGCCGTGGGCAAACTACGGCCCGCGGGCCGGATCCGGCCCATTTGAAATGAATAAAACTAAAAAAAAAAAGACCGTACCCTTTTATGTAATGATGTTTACTTTGAATTTATATTAGTTCACACAAACACTCCATCCATGCTTTTGTTCCGGCCCTCCGGTCCAGTTTAAGAACCCACTGTGGCCCTCGAGTCAAAAAGTTTGCCCACCCCTATAACCTGACTAACTCAGGGAAAGCCTGTGTGGTGGCCTTGCAAACTCAAAGACCTAAAGTAACCACAAAGGATGGTCTGAAATGAAAACTTTTTAAA
>NW_005370787.1:138225-139167 GCF_000412655.1 Myotis brandtii
AGTTATATTTAAAAATAAACTAATATCAGCTAATTTTTGGTTTGATGAAAGGATGAAGGGCAGCAAGCAGGGAAGATACCACAAAAGAGTGGACATTTTATGTGACACAAAGAAATGAAGAGACAAAATAAAATAGAAAATTTGGGAGACTTTTTTTTTATATACCCATAGAGCGATATAGCATGACACCTGAGAGTTTTGACTCTAAAATCAGGGGACTGGGGTTTACTCTCCAGCTCTCGCACTGTCTGGCTCTGTGCTATTGGGTGCCTAATTTAACATCAATGCTCTGTTTCCTCATCAGTAACTAAAGATAATAAGGGAACTTCCATAGTAGGGTTTCTGGGCAGATCAATGTGCACAGAATGCTTGGCACAGGGCCAGGCACACAGTAAGAGATCAATCTACAGAGGTTGCTATTATTGCTAAATCCTGCAGTGAGTTAAGAAGCCATTTGCTTGTCCTTTATTTTTCTATTAAACTCTCACAGGAGACTTCTTGAGAAAGCTGGGGTGAGGAAAAACCATCAGAAGCAGTAGTTGTATGGTGGTCAGGAACATTGGTCTAAAATTCCACAAGCTCAACCTGACCCAAAGATGGGTCAGAAATGGGTGGGGAAAGCAGCTAAAATGAAAACTGTCTTTCCTTTCAATGCCACAGGGCTGGGGTTTTCTCAGACACAAAAATTCCTAGTACTCCTCATATCATGTGGCCAGAGTTGATGGGATTCAAGGGGCATAAAGCTCTCTGCCCAGCTCCGAGTTCTTAAAGACAGGTCTAAGTGCAATATGGTTTAATGGGATGGCTGGTGTAGCTCAAAGGTTGAGCATCAACCTATGAACCAGGAGATCAGGGTTCGATTCCAGGTCAGGGCACATGCCCAGGTTGCAGGCTCGATCCCCAGTAGGGAGCCTGCAGGAGGCAGCCAATCAATGATTCTCT
>NW_005370787.1:139183-177477 GCF_000412655.1 Myotis brandtii
TCTCTCTCTCTCTCTCTCTCTCTCTCTCTCTCTCTCTCCCTTCCTTTCTAAAACCAATAAAATATATTTTTTAAAAATATGGTTTAATGGGTAGCTTATGACATAAACTAACATAAATGGACCTAGTAATCAGCCAGGACAAGAGCAGTAAAACACAGCATCACCAAATGCCAAGGAGCAATGCTGGCGCATCCACCATGGGATGCTTAGGGGATCAGCCACACGCTGGAAAGCTTTCCCTTTCCTCTGAAGCCTTCGTTTTATGCTCTGCTACAGCAGGCTCAGCAAGTGCCCCTCAAACAAGAAGTCCATGTTCCTTTGGGACTTTCAGAACTCGGTATCTTATTTCTATAATCAAGGCACTCTGCAGTCTGAAAAAGGGAAAACCAATGAATTCTACCAATTTTACTGTGCAATTTTACTATGACAGGAATTAATGTGGAAGGTTTCTCACTTGATTGAGCCACCCACAAAAGGGAGCAGAGAAAAGTGGTGAATTTCTCTAAAAGCTCAGGTTCAAGCAAAATAATCCAGATAAAACATTTGCACTTCGGCTTTAAGGTAATTTCCTCAGTTCCATCTTTAACTTGCAGTGCAGTGGAATCTTGTCAGGACGGCTGATCACCTTCAGGGGGACCACATTCTGTAGGGTTTAGGCACCAGTCTACCAGAAGAAGGAGGCATTCAACTCAGCAGACATTTATTAAGCACTTAGTTCATCATCTTAGTGACCATTCTTACACGAGGGTCTCCCAGGAGCTTTAGAAGGCAATTATGTCATGAGACATGTCCCCATCTCTCTGACAGGCATGAAGAGCAGCATATGTGGGGAAGGGAATAAGCTTGGAGGAGAGAGGACCCTGCAGGTGATCAACCCCTCTCTGCTTTTCCCTCCTCACCTAGAGCAGAATGGGAAGGCATCCACCTTTCATCTCATCAACAACTCATCCAACTGGTGCCATCTGGTCTCCTGTTCTTCAGAGGCAGCTCCCATGTCCATTGTAGGAGAAAATGGAAATGAACCCATATCTGGGAGGCCTATGCCACTCTCTTTATGAATCCTATTGTATATACACTGAAAGGGCTTTTTATAATGAATTCAGTGTGAGGAGAGTCTTGTCAAATTTTAAGAACAATTACTGCTTACTTTGGTCTCTTCAAGGGCTTTGGGTCACATTCTACAGATTCCCAGAAGTCTTAAGAGCCTTTACAGGGCATATGTAAGAGCATGATCATTTGGTTTTTAGACGTCCTTCCGTAGCACAGTACCTGCTCATAGAAGCTGCTCAAGTATTTCTTTTGGGATTAAACAGAAATGTCCACGTGCAATGAACGTTTCTATAATATCTTTTGTTGGTTGATTATTTACTATGTGCCAGGTACATATATGTACATTAATCTCTTCCCACATGTTATTTCACTGATTCTCCCAACAACTGTATAAGGTAGTTACAATCCTCATTTAAACTTGAGAAAAATAAATATCACAGGGGTTTCACACACAGCCAGAAAGTGGTGGAACTGAGATTTAAATCCAGGTCCACCTAACCTCATGACCCGAATTTTAAGTATCATGAAAAGAAAAGGAGAGAGGAAAAGAGGGAGAAAGAAAAAGTGGGAAAACATCTATTTTGCCTTTAAGAGATTTATAATCTCACTAGAGAAACAAGACACACTCCTATGAAATAATTAAAGAATAATGAAACAGAGAACACAATAAATTGCCAAAAAATAGGCCTTTAGGTTCAGTTAGTGAAAGCTATAAGAGCTCAAAGTTGGTGCAGATGAATGCATGCAGGGTGGTCAGGAAGGCAGTGAGGTTTAAGGTGGGATTTAGATGCCTACCATGCTTTTGACAGTCAGTAGTATAAGGAGGGGACTTTGGTAGGATGGGAGGGTGACAGTGGAACCACACTAGCAGATGTATGGCAACTGGCATTGTTCAGACGTAACATGCCCTGGGTGTTGAGTAGCAATAGGAAATTATAGTATGTAAGAAGAAAAGGTACTGAGTGGGGGTGCGGTGGGGGCTTACAAAGCTTGGTAGATCTTAAAGGGTAAGATGAATGATGTGAACTTAGGCAGGACGAGCAAACAAGTAGCATGGTGAAAGCAGTTTCAAGAAGAGCAGTCAAGTGGTGGTGGGCAGGATTCACTCCAGGAAGGGGCCTGGAGACAGAGAAAGCACCTTCCAGTTTCTCAATCCCCAGAAGGATCAAAAAGAAGCAGAATGTGTTCCTTTTGTAGCCACACCCAGTGGGTTTAAATAGGTCCATGGAGAAGACACAGACATTTGCCATGGCTGAGGCCAGAGTTAGACATGGGTAAATATTTGTTTTGCCTCAGCTGGAGAAGATGGATTTTTAATAAAGAGGCAGTGTGACTCATGTCACAGAGTGTACCAACAATTCAGGAAAAGGCCACTTTAGAAAATGCCAGAATGGCAGGCAGTGTCTCTTCATGTGCCCTAAGGAAAGACCCCCTCTGACAAACTCTCTCTCTTTCTCTCTCTCTCTCTCTCTCTCTTCTGACAAACTCTCTCTCTCTCTCTCTCTCTCTCTCTCTCTCTCTCAATACACATGCACACATGTGTACATGCACATATGTTTTGCTCCCACCAGCAAAAAATATGTCCTTTGGTGTCACTATGGGTCTGACTGGTCTCCTGAGGGTGCCTTGGGTCTGACTCCAGCAGTCATTCCAGAGCCCTTGCAGATACAGCTCCCCTGAAAGCAATACGGTGTGTTGGGTTGTGATGAGAGCAGGCTGAGGACCAACCAGACTGTGCTCTATGACACCCTCACAATGAAACCTGCCATGATATCTGCAGAATAGAATTCTAAGATGTTCCCTGATCTCCAATCCCTGACCTCATGCCCTGTGTAATCAATCTCCCATCTAAGGTGTGAGTGGGACCTGGATTTGTTCTAACCAATGGGATATGGCGAAGTGATGAGACGTCACTTCAGTAATTATATCCCATTTCTGTATATTTGCGGGTTGCTGGCAGACAGGTACACTCTCCCGTGTTGGCTTTGAAGGGGTTAAGATGTTATGTTGTGAGTGCACATGTGAGAGGGCCAGATGGCATCAACCTTGAGTGGCCTCCAGTTTTTGAGAGTGGCCACCAGCTGACAGAAAGTGAGAAGATGGTCACCTCGGTCCTACAAAAAGAAGGGAATAAATTCTGCAAGAAACCCAAGTGAACTTGTATGCAAATTCTTCCCTATTTAAGACTCCAGATGGGAACAGCCTTTATTGTAGCCTTCTGAGGCCCTGAGCAGAGGTCTCAGCTAAGCTGCACCAGGACCTGTGACTTACAGAAATGGAACTAAGAGATGTGCATTGTTTTAAACCACTAAGTTTGTGGTAACTTGTTATGTAGTAATAGATAGTCAATACTGCCCTCATTTTCCTATCTTCCCCCAGGAAACCCAATAGAGCTGTGGTGCTTGCTATATGCAAGGCCGGAGATTCTTATAAACAAGTTGGAAGGAAGGAGCCTGGTATAAAGTTAAACATATAAACATGAAGTCCAAAGATTGCCATTAACTGGCTATGTATTTGCAGTTCTCTCATCTTAAATTCGATAGAATTGGGTGAGAGAGTCTCGAGGTTTATTTCCAACTTCAATAGATTCTAATTTTCAAAATTGATGAGTGAACAAATTTAATATTTGCTGAGCATCTATTGATGTGGTAGGCTAAGCACTGCATCTTATTTAAATTTCAAAAAAGAATGTGGTCAAGTTATTATTATGGTCACTTGCAAAGATTAGTAAACCAAGACTCAGAGAAGTTTAATAATTTGCACAAGACCACATGGCTTGAAAGTGGTAGAGCAGGCAATCAAACTTATGATCTTTTCCCTGAATAATGCTGGACCAGAGCCCAGGAGAAAGTCTATACAACTATTTAACTAGAAGCAATCAGGAAATTGGAAGAGCAGAGGAACCTTAGGAAAGGACTTGGAATTGTAACAATCAAGTGGAGGGCCATGTAAGTGGTAATTCAATCTGACAGCTAAGATTGACTAGGTTCCAAGTGTTGGCTTTGAAAAACTGAAATCATCAGGAAAGTTCATCAGAGATCATCTCTTCTCATCTGCAGTCTTATATCTGTTGCCATCCTGGTGGTCCCAATTTCCAACTTACCATGACCCCAAAACAGTCATTTTGTGCCCAAAGTCACCTTCATTCTGGCTCCTCTACCCTGGTTAAATGATCTATGATTCACCCATATGGTTTTCATCCCCAGCAGCTCTTCACTTACTTCTTAACAGTCACCTTGACCTATGGATTTTG
This sequence comes from Myotis brandtii, assembly GCF_000412655.1. Classification (NCBI taxonomy): domain Eukaryota; kingdom Metazoa; phylum Chordata; class Mammalia; order Chiroptera; family Vespertilionidae; genus Myotis; species Myotis brandtii. The sequence continues at coordinate 143,487 of NW_005370787.1, forward strand.
ACTCCTAAATATCTTGAAACACTGTGAACTTCACCACCCCAACTCAAATGTCCATCACTTCTTTGCTGGGCTATTTCAATAGCCTTTTGAATTATCTCCTTGTTCTCCAAGCCACCTCTCTACTCCTTCCCTAACACAAGTCCATCTTCCACATCACCTACAAGGTGAACTTTCAAAAATGCAAGTTACCGTCATATTTAAAGCCTTTTAAAGACTCTCCAGTGCTAACTGAATGCATTTCAAACGCCTTATTTGACATGTAAGACAGTTCCTTTTTGGCTTCTGCCTCTATTTACAACCTCACTTTCTACCATACCTCCCCTGTCCACTTAATCTAGTCTTACCATATCCATATTTTGCCCCTCTGCCTTGGTCATTCCCTGCAATGTCCTTCAATGTTTTGTCTATGTACTCACTGTTTCAAAGCTCACCTCAAGAGTCTCATCTTCTATGAAGCCTTTCTGTGACTCCTCCCAAAGCAGCCATGTCATGCATCTCCAGGGTATCACTCACATTGTACCCTAAAGGCTGCCATTTGCATAGAAAATCTTGTAACGATCCCTGGAGGTGTGCTATAGAGTAGAACCACATACCATCTTTTGTGAACTTGATCACTCTCCTACTGTGGATATAATCTGGTACCATTTGTCTCCTATTCCAAACATCAAGGTAAGCTCTTTAAATGTAAGGGTCATGCCTTACTCACCTTTAAATTTCTAATGCCCAACACAATGCTCACCTATTGTAAACACTGAGTAATGCTGAATGACTGACTGAGTGAACAGTCAGATGAAATCTTCCAGTGTTAGCCCAGGAGAGAGGGGAAAGACAAGAACCTAAACTATACATTAAAACTTAGAATCCAGAAGAAGGGACAGGCTAAGCACTGCATATTATTTAAAAACTAGAGGCCCAGTGCATTAAATTTGTGCACGGGGGTGCGTGTGTCCCTCAGCCCAGCCTGCACCCTCTCCAATCTGGGACCCACAGGGATCAGGCCTAAACGGGTGTTCGGACATCCCTCTCACAATCCAGGACTGCTAGCTCACAACCACTCACCTGCCTGCCTGCCTGATTGCCCCTAACCTCTTCTGCCTGCCAACCTGTTCACTCCCTAACCAATCCCCAGCCAGCCTGATTTCCCCCATCTGCCATCCCCTGCAGGCATGGTCACCCTCAACTGCCCTCCCTTGCCAGCCTGGTTGCCCCCAACTGCCCTCCCCTGCAGGCCTGGTCCCTCCCAACTGCCCTCCCCTGCAGGCCATCTTGTGTCCACATGGGGGCAGTCATCTTGTGTGTTGGAGTGATGGTCAATTTGCATATTACCTCTTTATTAGATAGGATTCAAAAAAGAATGTGGTCAAGTTTAAGTTGGGCCCGTCTGGCTGTCCACACCAAAAGAACAATACCAACTAATTGACTGGAATACCATTAGTCTGATGATGTTGGTGCCGAAAAGAATTGCAGGTTCTTTTCAACTGTTTTTGATAAATACACAAGGTAATTTTGCTCTTGGTGAAAAATCTCAGTGGGCCTGATTTGAGCCACATGAAATGGACTTTTTTCCACTTAGGAGAAACTTGGACATTTCAACACAATCTTAAATCATACCTTAAAAACTACTGTGCAAAATAAATCAGTGTCTTAGTAGCTTTCTGGGGAAACATAGGTAAATAATTGTAGCTAAAATATCCGAGTTTCGGACTGTAGAAAAACTTCATTTTATTTATGTATTAAGGACTTAGGGTTCCCACATCACTCTGTTTCTTCCAGCTGAAGAGCTGAGTGCATGGTTTTAGATTGCAACAGAGCCAGAGCCTCTTCAGAGTGTCCAGGGAACTAGAAATTCTACTTCCATGTGCTCTGGTTCAAAGGAGACCTACTGCTGGAAGGAGATTTATGATTTCACAGTATACACAGCTTCTCCTTAGCTTCAGAACCCAAGACTAAACTTCCCCAAGGTCTCAACTGCCAGAGCATAAACAGAATTCACCGAACAGCTGAGCTCTGGGACATTAAGAATAAAAAGGCAATTAAGACATATTCTTATTCTCAAGGAGCTTACCTTACATATTGGTAAACTGTTTTCCCCATTTTTTTCTGAAATATCTCCACCACTACCATCTTCCAGGATGGACATATTATTTAAAAACTAGAGGCCCAGTGCATTAAATTTGTGCACGGGGGTGCGTGTGTCCCTCAGCCCAGCCTGCACCCTCTCCAATCTGGGACCCACAGGGATCAGGCCTAAACGGGTGTTCGGACATCCCTCTCACAATCCAGGACTGCTAGCTCACAACTGCTCACCTGCCTGCCTGCCTGATTGCCCCTAACCTCTTCTGCCTGCCAACCTGTTCACTCCCTAACCAATCCCCAGCCAGCCTGATTTCCCCCATCTGCCATCCCCTGCAGGCATGGTCACCCCCAACTGCCCTCCCTTGCCAGCCTGGTTGCCCCCAACTGCCCTCCCCTGCAGGCCTGGTCCCTCCCAACTGCCCTCCCCTGCAGGCCATCTTGTGTCCACATGGGTGCAGTCATCTTGTGTGTTTGGAGTGATGGTCAATTTGCATATTACCTCTTTATTAGATAGGATTCAAAAAAGAATGTGGTCAAGTTTAAGTTGGGCCCGTCCAGCTGTCCACACCAAAAGAACAATACCAACTAATTGACTGGAATACCATTAGTCTGATGATGTTGGTGCCGAAAAAATTGCAGGTTCTTTTCAACTGTTTTTGATAAATACACAAGGTAATTTTGCTCTTGGTGAAAAATCTCAGTGGGCCTGATTTGAGCCACATGAAATGGACTTTTTTCCACTTAGGAGAAACTTGGACATTTCAACACAATCTTAAATCATACCTTAAAAACTACTGTGCAAAATAAATCAGTGTCTTAGTAGCTTTCTGGGGAAACATAGGTAAATAATTGTAGCTAAAATATCCGAGTTTCGGACTGTAGAAAAACTTCATTTTATTTATGTATTAAGGACTTAGGGTTCCCACATCACTCTGTTTCTTCCAGCTGAAGAGCTGAGTGCATGGTTTTAGATTGCAACAGAGCCAGAGCCTCTTCAGAGTGTCCAGGGAACTAGAAATTCTACTTCCATGTGCTCTGGTTCAAAGGAGACCTACTGCTGGAAGGAGATTTATGATTTCACAGTATACACAGCTTCTCCTTAGCTTCAGAACCCAAGACTAAACTTCCCCAAGGTCTCAACTGCCAGAGCATAAACAGAATTCACCGAACAGCTGAGCTCTGGGACATTAAGAATAAAAAGGCAATTAAGACATATTCTTATTCTCAAGGAGCTTACCTTACATATTGGTAAACTGTTTTCCCCATTTTTTTCTGAAATATCTCCACCACTACCATCTTCCAGGATGGAGAGTCAGAATATTCAGAAATAAGGCATAGTGGGAGAATTCCAGCTTCACAGGTCAGGATCCATCTGAGAAGTATACATTAGTATGAGAGTTGGGAAATCTCCAATAAGGATTATATTACACCACATACTGGGTATGCCTCTGCCTAGGGATTCACAGGTCAGGATTAAGTCTCAGAAATCTCCAAGCTCCCTTATAGCTCTGTGTAAAAGCTGACAATGCCAATTCAACCACAGTTGACAGATCATAGTTACATGGCCATTTAAATTGATCTATTTGAGTCTTCTGCGAGAGATCACAATAATTATGTTATTAAATACAAGCTAAACTAATTTACAGATCTGGCCAGTGGCTTTGGATATGTGGTAGAGAGCACTGAATGTTGAAACAAACATTGTTCCAACTTTTGAGACCCATCAGACTGATAGTTAGTCAAATGAAACTCAATAAACTAATACCTAAGGTGAAATTTGGGGCATATGAACTGAAATGTTGAGTGCAGGGAGAATCCAAGCTTGATGTAAAGACAATACTTCAAAGAGGCACCATAATTTCCCAATGAAGCAATGATGCCTGTATGTTTTGTGGGTATAATGGTGAATGCTCACTGTGTTATCTACGGACAGCACCAAATTGGGAAATTCCACTCACCATTAGCCTCATTTGCCTAAAAACATATTTTTGAAAGCTGAGCTCATAAACTCTTATATTTTACACAGTTATCAGATCCCAATATATTGAAAAGTGTTTAGGACTTCGAGATGAAAAGAGCAGGGTTTTAACTTGGTTCTGGCACTAATTAGCTAGGGGAATTTGAACAAGTCGTTTCAGTTCTCTGGGCCTCAGGTTTTCTTATCCAGGGACAGAGGATTTGTACAGATGACCTTCAAGACCTCCCTCAGCTTTCAATTTGGTTATTAGCTGATTTTCTTTCCCTGCATTCTCTATTCATTATCCTTACATCAATAAAGACAAACCAAAAGGCTGAGTCTTATTGCTCTAAACCAGCAAGAAGCAGTATTAAAAGTTAATAGCTTATCTATATTTAAAGTAAACCCCTTGAGGATAAGGACCATGTCTTGATCATCTTTTTATTTCAAATGCCCAGTACAATGCGCCATACATTTTAGAAGTCTGCAACAAATCAGCACGTGGAAGGACAATCCCTAGTTAGAATTGTGGCTGGGAAGTGGCTGTGCAGGCAAGGACTACATTTCTCAGCCTCTCTTGCATCTAGGTGGGGCCATATAATTGGTTTTACCCAACTGAATACAAACTCTAGTGATATGTGCTCCTACCAAGACAAGTGGATGTACCTTCTTCACCTTGTCTTAGAAACTTGGTGCTGCAGATGACAGAGTTCCTGGGTCCCTGAGTGTCCACATGGAGCAGAACACCCCATCCCTAGCTTGCACCAAATCGTTCTAAAAGTGAGAAACAAACCTTCTATTAAATTAAGCCATTGAAGTTTAGGAGTTGATTTGTTGTGATAGTCATATTTACTTTAATGAATACACAGAGAGTAATAATTGCTTGGATGCCAAAGCACATTAGATTTGCAAAAGATATGCTGAGGGAGGGAGAGAGGGAGAAAGGCAAGCAGGAAGTGAGGAAGGGAAGGAGGGAGAAAGGGAGGGAAGAAGAAGAGGAGAGGAGGGGAAAGGGAAAAAAAAAAGAAAGAGCTGGTTTTATATTGAAAAGATTTTCATTTGGAAGATTGAATGGTGAGGCTTGCATGACTCAGACCGTAGAATTTTTACAATAAGTCTAGAACAAAGAAGTACCTAGGACATTATATAAACATAATAAAGTAGTTTCCTCTGCATGGAAATGGTTGGGGTTTGAACCAAGAGAAATGTTGCACAGAAGAGCATTAGAATTCAGTCAAAGTCCCTGAGTAGTTTTGATCCAGCCCAACTCCACAGTCAAAATTGTGTTGAGTAGAGGGGCAGATAGAGATTAGAAACACCAAACAGGCTAGCCGTGGTCAGCAAACTGTGGCTCGCAAGCCACATGGGGCTCTTTGACCCCTTGAGTATGGCTCTTCCTAAGCCTTAAGAGTACCCTAATTAAGTTAATAACAATGTACCTACCTATATAGTTTACGTTTAAAAAATTTGGCTCTCAAAAGAAATTTCAATCGTGTACTGTTGATATTTGGCTCTGTTGACTAATGAGTTTGCTGACCACTGGAAGGGGACTCCATAGCCCTCAGGGCTTACTCCCACCTTCTGATTGGAACTCCAGAAGATTTGGAACACCTTGCATTATGCCCTGAGCCACCACAGTACCCTTGCATGTTTAGGCAAAGAGGGCCCAAGATATGCTCATTAATGCTTCTTCGTTAAGTGTAAGGAAAGACAGCCAAGAGGGTCAGTGGGCTGCAGAGGTATGGGGTCAGGCTGAGAAGGAATACGTGGACCCTGTGATTGGGGCTGCAGCAGATCTATGGACATCAGCAGCAAATATAAGTGCAGGGCACTAAGGACCAGCCACCACCAATAGATGCAGTCACCTTCATACAGAGCCTCAGCTGTATGGGCCACTGCAGAATGCGCTAGAACAGAGGGCTCTGAAGGGACATCCCTTCCACAGGCCACTGGTACATACACACCCTGATTTCCTAGGGGAGAAGGAAACACGGAGGCCTAGAGCATAGTCTTCAACAGAGTAAATGAAAACTAAGAATTTCACCTGGAAAGGTCTAGTCTTAAGTTGAACAATCCTCAAGAGGCAAGATTTTCCCCTCCACCAGTGGACATGAGGCTCATAAGGAAATGTAATTCAGTTATAGGAAAACTAATTTACATTCCTATACATCCTAATTACAGTGCATGCATTTTATGCCCACTAAATGTATGTAATATCCTTTTAGAAACAACACAAATCTAGTAAAAAAAAAAAAAAGCTGAGGATAGTGCCTTATTCTGAAGTCTAGGAGAAGAAAATTGGAATTTGATTGCCTTTTCATGGGGAAAATACTGTCCAGAAGTTGAGAATTAAGAGTCATGTGTCAAGGAGACTGAGGCTGAGAGAGGCTCCAGAAACAGTGGCATGACTAATATTTGAACCCAGTTGGGCTTCAAAGCCTGTGTTCTCTTCCATAGCCTCCTACCCCTCACCAACTCTCTTTCCCCTCCCTCCCCCACGCAGTGGTTCCTGGCTTTGTGTCTGACTGCAGTGTAATAGAATTAGAAGCCTTTCGCCTGTGGAACCATCGCCTTCCTCAACACAGGGGAACTCCTTAACACCTGTCCATGGCTCTGCATGGAACTGGGAACTGTCCTCTCCATGACCACAGCAGACCTCTCCATGGAACCCAGAGCCACCAGGACCCAGTGCTCATGTCCACACGCTCATCACCTGAGGCCAGAAATGGGCATACATCTAGACCTGTTAGGGTGACCAGCTTCCCAAGTTTTTCCTGGGACTAGTTGGGGGATAGTGACTGGAACACAGGACTTTCAGGTAAAACCAGGAAACTCCCAGGCAAACACAGACCAATTGGCCACTCTCCTCTTTTTCCCGGCTGTCAAGCCAGGCCAGGTGGAGAGAATAGCAGAGCCCCTTCTGCTGGGTGGAGCATAGCTGGGTGGAGCCTCTCTGGCAGGGCAGTCTTGAAGCCCTTCTTGTAAGAGTGGAGTTACATAATAAAGAGAAGATGGATATGATTCAGCACCACCACAAGTGGAAGAACATACACATACCTAAATATAATCTACAAGTGGCTCCTCTTGATGGTATTGCACAACCAAATTAGCTCCTAAAAAAACCAACAACACCCACTTTAAAGCACAACAGACGATCTGTACTTCTGCTCCAAACATTGGAGTTTGCTCCGGTAGCAGAAATGGCTGAGACAAACAGGATGGAATTGGGATTTAGTTCTGACAACATTGCACTTGCAACTGGGCATCACCCCACATCCCTGGAAACTTCCAAGGTTCAAGTCTTGGTCCAACTTCTTATGTCCAATGCCTGGCCTTCTGGCCTTCACGTAAGCACACATTCTCAAGCACACCACGTATGCCTAATCCCCTCCACCACAAGGCAAAGATTGATTGTGACTAACACAGGAGGGGAGTGTGGCAGAAGTCTTGACTATATTTCAGAATGATTGATTCCTTCCTGGAGAAGCAGGCTTATAGAGGAGTATTGTAACCATCAACCGGACTGAAGTTTCCAACTGGGTGGGGCAGGGGGCTGGCATGGTAAGTCCCCAGCGCTGCCCTGCTGAGTTTATTTTGGAAGTGTGTTTTGAATTACAGCACTGCCTCTTTAGGCCAGTATTTTAAGATGCTCTGCCAACCCGCGAGGGCTCCAAGTAGCTTTTGTTTCTGTACTCACACAGATGAGGAGCTAAACTAATTGAGAGAGTGACCCAAATTTGTGAGTATCACAGAAAATCACAATTGTCCTGAATTTCTGCGCCCTCTGCATGTATCTGTGTTTACGCCCATTTGGAAGTCACACTTGGAACGCTTGCAAAAATTTCTTCACCCACATATGATCAGTAAATAATCAGTTCCTGCTCCTAAGTGGTAATCTCCCAAGGTCACAGGAAGAAGAATTTCAAGGGCTAAACTGTTTCTGAGGCTTTTGTGAATATAAACACAGCTTAGCAAAAACAATTACTGTTTCTTTCTTTGTTCAATAATGGTACAGTGCAGCTTGTGCTCACCTATCTTCTTTTAATTGAAATGTTTAGGTGTTATAGCATTGATCTACCCAAGGTTGTAAGGGTAGATTTGCCTTATAACCTGGGAATGTTTTCATTTTTACTCCTTTGAGCATAGTTTTCTAGCCAAGAGCACTTCAAATGGTCCTCAAAATTCACTGAAGAGAATAAAAGGGGGAAAAGTCCTCCCACCCGTATGCCTCTACCACCCCACTACCAATCCACACACACAAAGAAAAAGGAGGAGGCATGTAAGGTAGTGGACAGGAATGCAGGTCCTACCAAGGGGGCTCTCAGAGGATCTTCATTTCAAATGGGCATTTTCCATTTAGTGTATATGTCTCTTTCTCCCTTTCCTTATTCCTAGCTTTCAACCTCCTTCATGATTAATAGATATGCCAGAAAGCTTCTTATTCTCTCTTTGGGAATTATGCTTATGACAAAGAGTAACTTATGCAAAGAAGCAAGTTGCTGAGTGAGGGTGGGCAAGCAAAGCTCAGGAGCATGCAAGGAGGAGCTGCAAGGCTGGTGAGCACAAGGCGCGTGGGTGGCCTGCCAAGCGCAGCAGTTGGTAGGGACAGAAGGCTTCAGACGGACACATCCAGGTCTGGGCTGCTGAAACAGGCTCACCTGCACTGCACAAGCTTTGCACTGCCAACCAGGAGTTTGTCTGGGTCCCATCTCCAGGTTGGGACCTGCTGACCAAACCCAAAACCAAAGTTCTTCACTGAGACCCTCAATGTTTGTTTGTTTGTTCTGGGGGGGGGCAATCAAATAAGGGTTTGTGTTGGGGGTAGAGAAAGAGAGGTTAAATCAACCACTGAATAGAAGCTTGGAGATTTCGAAAAGTGAGAAGAAAAAACAACACTGAACTTTCTAGAAACTTACTTCTCAAAGTATGGTCTATTGGCCACCAGCACTTCCATCTGCTGGGAGCTTATTAGAAACTAGAGGCTTGGTGCACAAAATTCGTGCACACGGCGGGGGGTGTCCCTCAGCCTGGCCTGCACCAGGGCCTAAGCTATCAGTCAAAGAGGTTCCCGGCACCACCGCTGCACTCACCAGCCATGAGCCCAGCTTCTGGCTGAGGGGCACTCCCCCTGTGGAAGCATACTGACCACCAGGGGGCAGCTCCTGCATTGAGTGGGATTAGACCCAAACCAGCTCTCTGACATCCCCCAAGGGGCCCCGGATTGAGAGAGGGCAAAAGCCAGGCTGAGGGACCCCACTGGTGCACTACTGGGGCTGAGGAGGGACTTGGGAAATTGGCCATTCGGGGAGGGGCTGCGGGAGGGCTCCAGGGCATGTCCGGCCCATCTCACTCAGTCCCAATCGGCTGGACCCCAGCAGCAAGCTAATTTACCGGTTGGAGCGTCTGCCCCCTGATTGGTCTGTGCATGTCATAGTGACTGGTCGACTGGTCAACTGTCTATCCCCTGGTGGTCAGTGCACATCATAGCAAGTGGTTGAGTGGCCTTAGCATATCATTAGCATATTACGCTTTGATTGGTTGAATGGACGACCAGATGACCGGACACTTAGCATATTAGGCTTTTATTATATAGGCCTCAATATCTGAGGCCTCCCCCCAGACCCACTAAAATGGAATTTGCATCTTAACAAGATTCCTAGTGATTCATATGCAAAAGAAAATCTGAGAAGTGCTGACCTAGGATAGGACCTGGGAGCTTTTAAGAATTACCCACAGCTATTGCGATCCTCAGTGCTTCTGGTGCAGCTGGTCTGAGCTAATGCACAGGCCTCAGTATTTTGAAAACACCCCTCAGATTATCTGAATGGGTACCCAGAGTTGAGAACCAACAGTGTACAACAGAGAAGTGGTTCTCCAAGTGCAGTCTCCAGCGTCACCTGGGAACCTGTTAGAAATGCAGATCCTTGGGTCCCACCCGGACCTACCAAATCAGAAACTTGAGGTATGGGGGCCAGCAATCAATGTTTTAATAAGTTCTCCAAGTATTTATCCAGAAGTACTGCTATAGAAAGATCCAAAACTGGAATACGATCTTCAAATATACTCGTCTACTACTCAACACCTCCAGAAATATCCATTACCTGTGGTAGGAAATCCAGACTTTTCAAATGATAGGTTCTCCATAAATTAATCCAGCATGCCTTTCTAAACATATCTCCTGTAATTCTTTTTAACACATGCTACTAAAATAAGAGGATTGGATTCTAGGGTTCTTTCTGGCTATAAAATTTAATGATTCTATGCTTCTAAAACTATAACTTTAATCCGAGTTCACTGTCTCCTTAAAGATAGCAACTTAGCTAGCTGCTCAACCTTCTTTGTCTACACAGGTCTCTCTTCTCATCTTGCTAGGTCAGTCCTGCTCATTCTTTTAGGTCATGTATAAATACTACCTCATTCACTAATTGGTTCCCTCTGCCAGTGTGGACCTCTCTCTCCACATTTCTTGTATCACTTGCTCATTGCATTCACTTCATTGTTTTCTATTAGTCATTTGCCCGATGCTTTGGATCTCAGCCATATTTACTGCTCCTTGAAACAGAACAGTGTTTTATTCTTTCTTAACTACTTCCAGCTTCTAGCACTGCCCTCTGCACATGGAAAGTAGCACATAAACACTGATTGCATTGAAACAAATGGGTTGAGAGCTCTCACGAGAATTTGGACTATACGAACTATACGATGAATCATGACTGGTTTCTCAAATACAGTAGGCAAGCATAGAATTCCAAAGCAGCCAACAAGAGCACAGATATCTTGAGCCTAATAAAGCTGACTCTGTTCCAAAGATTTAGTTTCAAAATAAGGCTGATTCACATCCTCAATGAAATTCATAAAAAGAAATTGTATCAAATTTTATACTAGTTGGCACATATCACCCAATAAATATTTTATTTGATGAATTTTGGAATGAATATCGATAGAACATTTTCTAGACAAAAACTCTAGAAAACAAAAAAAGTCTTCATTTTCACTCCCACCCTGTATATGTTAAAGATACCCTTTATTAAAATTTAATTTAGCTTAACCACCTGCCAGACACATTACAAACTTTATCTCATAATCTTCACAACATTAAGAGGGAGATATTTTTATTCCCCCCTTTCTGGGTAAACTCAGAAAAGGTTACTCAAAGAGGTTAGATAACTTGCTCTAGGGCATCTAGCTAGATAAGAGGCAGGATGAGGCCCACACTCAGACCTCACTAAGTCCAGAGCTGTCATTCCCTCCAGTATATAAAAAAAGCTTGATATTTCAAAGACTTCAAAATATGTACTCATCCTGTGTGACTATAGACTATGTGTTTATTTCTCCTTTTTATGTTTGTAATTAAACATATACATCTGCAGGGTAAGGCAACCAACAGAACTTTAAGGGATTGATTCCTAATGAGCCCTTTTTTATGAAGAGTTAACATGGAGAGGAATAAGGGGGATGAGGATGAGGAAGGAGCAGAGCTGGTGTTCTGAGTACAGAAAGAGGATTAAGTCACATCTGGGGAAATACCCCACACCTGTATAGGCATCAGCAATGTACCACCACATGCCAAGGGCAAAGGTGGAATGTTTCACAGTGGTCGGTTGCAGGTGCTTCCATTGATGTGCTAAGGAAATCTGCAAAATATAGGATATCCCAAAAGATGTATACATACACTTTGAATAATTATAAAGGTGGTGTTTATTAAGATGTGTTTCATTTTCAAAATTGAGCTATCAGCTATTAAAGCGTGTATACATTTTAGGGGGCACCCTGTACGTGATTTTGCAGTCCAACCTCCCATTATCAACAGCATCCCCAAATTATACAAAGTGCTGATGCATTTCCTCTGGCTCTAGAATCTTTCTTTTGGAACATTATCCCTACAGAATCATCTCCCTTCTTGCCTCTCAGTAGTCTATATTTAAAAATGACCCCCCTCCCCTTCACAATACTAGATATCAAGCTTTACTACAAAGCCACGGTTCTTAAAACTGCCTGGTATTGGCACAAGAACAGACATATAGACCAATGGAACAGAACAGAGAACCCAGAAATTGGCCCAAGCCATTATACTCAATTAATATTTGACAAAGGAGGCAAGAGCATACCATGGAGTCAAGACAGTCTCTTCAATAAATGGTGTTGGAAAAATTGGACAGATACATGCAAAAAATAAATAAATTAAACTAGACCACCAACTTAGACCTACACAAAAATAAACTCAAATGGATAAAGGACTTAAATGTAAGCCGGGAAACCATAACAATCTTAGAAGAAGCCATAGACAGCAAAATAGCAGACATTTGTCGTAGCAATATCTTTACCAATACATCTCCTAGGGCAAGAGAAACTAAAGAGAGAATAAACAAATGGGACTACATCAAAATAAAAAGCTTCTGCACAACAAAAGAAACCATCAACAAAACAACAAGAAAGCCACTGCATGGGAGAACATATTTGCCAATGTTATCTCCGATAAGGGTTTAATCTCCAAAATTTACAGAGAACTCATACAACTTAACAAAAGGAAGATAAACAATCCAATCAAAAAAATGGGCAAAGGTTCTAAATAGACACTTTTGGAAAGAAGACATACAGAAGGCCGAGAGACATATGAAAACATACTCAAAGTCACTAATCATCGGAGAGATGCAAATCAAAACAACAATGAAGTACCATCTCACACCTGTCAGCATGGCTGTCTCATACCTGTCATCAACAAATCAACAGATGACAAGTGCTGGCGAGGATGCCGAGAAAAATGATTAAGATTTGGAAACAGCCTAAATGCCTATCAGCAAATGAGTGGATTAGAAAATTGTGGTACATCTACACAGTGGAATACTATGCTGCTGTAAAAAAGAAAGAACTTTTACCATTTGCCTCAGCATGGATAGAACTGGAGAACATTATGCTAAGCAAAATAAGCCAGTCAGAGCAAGGTAAATATCACATGATGTCACTCATTTGTGGAATATAATGAACAACATAAACTGATGAACAAAAATAGAACCAGACTCATAGAAACATTGAATAGACTGTCCAACCTATGAGGGAAGACAGGGGGTGAGGGGGTAAGAGATCATCCAAAGGACTTGTATGCATGCATATGAGCATAACCAATGGACACAGACAGTGGGGGGGTTGGGGTTTGGGCATGTGCTGGGGGGTGGGGGTGGCCAGGATGAGGTCAATGGGGAAAAAAAAGACTTATGTAATACTTTAAACAATAAAGAGTTTAAATTTTTAAAAAATGACCCCCCTTCTCAATCACTCACCTCTATGCAGGACTGCCAATTGGTCCTTGAGTGCTAGAGTGATTTTATACTAAGGAATGAATGACTGGGAGATATCCTCTATTAGAGAAATGCACCTGGAAAAAAAAAGACTTATGATCTCAGATGAGTTTTCAATGGGTTAAGCTTGTAGAATTATTTTGAAAGGTGGCCTGTAAGTGTTCTTTTTGGAAGGAGGAGTGGAGTTTCCTGGATTCTTTCTCATCTAATCATTGTTTTCCAGGGCAGAAAATTAATGGCCTTCACTTCTACAAGGCCAAAGACCCTTGATCTGATCCAGTGATGGGTTAGGTTTACAACTGTGACTATGATTTTGATTCTCTCTGGTTTATCTGGGAAGAAAACTCATTAATAGGTGCATTGAACACAGAGAGGCTGAGGCATACTTAAGCATAATATAAAAACAGAGAGGAACCAGGGTTGTTTAGAAAAGCCAAGCTCAGTGCCACAAAGGAGATGAAATGGAGTGCTGGAGTCAACACCACCACACACAGAAGTTGTCATGGAAACCCCCGTTAGAAAGCAAGCCGTTGGATTTTGGAAATTGGATGAAGAAAGACTTGATGGCAAGAGAGAAGGGAAAGGCTGAAACCCCAGAATGAAATCAGACACTGAAGAAGAATGGAGTCATCATTCCACCTTTGTGCCTATGAAAGTACACATCATTGTTATAGGACTGGAGCATGACAGATCTGAAAGGCCTGTCTGTCCAGCCAGGAGGTCTCTGAGCAAATGTGTTAGAATCTTCCTTTTGTGGCATTGCAGTGCTCATGACTCATCCTGCAGAACAGAGTGATAAGTGGGCGGAATCTCTTTTAAAAGATTTTCAAGAAGAATAGGTAGTGTGTCCATATCTAATATTAAGCAGAAATTAATTCTCCACTCAAATATTAAGGGTAGAAGCAAGTAAAACAATTACTTCTATGATTTTTTGCACTAAGCATTCCCTTTTGAATATGGACCTGAGGATTTTGCAGGCATACCAAAGATTGATTTCCCTGTTTTCTGGCTAAAACAAATTCCAAAATTATATGATTACATGGACTTATAACATTGGCACTCAAAATGCATATGGATTGGTTTTCCATAAATTACCTTTTAAAGAAGACTCTGTAGTACTAAATGTACACATGCGGTTACAAAAATTTTCCAGAGAGGAAAAGCAGAGAGCATGCCAGAGAAAAGAAAGAACTCTTTCAGCAATATGTAGAAACGACAGAAGGCTGATTCAAAAGCAGAGTGTATGTACATGTTCTGATACCTGAATCTGGAATAAGAGATTCGTTGGGACAACAAATAGTATATATGAGGAAAAGGTAAAACAAGTTGCCACTACGTAATATGTAGGGGGGAAAGGGCATGTGACATCAGAAATTTGAATATTTGTTATGAGTAGCTCTGACGAGACTAACTGGTCTATGCTTCTATCAATGAATATAACATCTATTCATCATGACCCTAGTGACTTCCTTTGTCTTTGTGAGCTATACCCTAACATAAAGTTGGGTACAACAAGGACTTGAAGTGGAATGATAGGGATAAAAAAATACTATACTTTTAAGCAATTTATATGTTATAAGCTTAATGACAGGCTCAACTAAGGGACATACTGGGACTTCAAGAGGAGACCACCAGTAGAAGGAAAAAAATCTGGTACAAATAGGGATGAGGTAGGACGCAGGCCATCAGAGCAAACTTGGCTGTATGATTTGTCGCCTAAAGGAATGGGACAAGAATTCAATAATTAACCAACATTTATTGGAGCCAAAAAGTGAATAAGAATGAGAGCAGACATTTCCAGGCACTAATGAATATCAGAGTTGGGTGATGACAGCTCTTTGGTCCCCTATAGAGTATCTAATTTGGAGCACAAGTTCAAGAGGTAGAGTAGATAAGGGCAAGGAGTTAAGTTCCCTTATGTGATCACCAGCAAAATTTGAGAAAGTACCAGGGTCTTAGCCAAGTGGGGTGGGATCTACCACAAAGATTTAATTCTTGCAGAGGATTAAAAATATGCCCCCGCAACTGAATCCTATAGATGCAACCACAGATGAGATGGAAAAGTTGTATTTTGGTGCGCTCAAAGTTAAGGTTTGGCTTAAATTCATTTCCAAATCATTGGTTACCTGATCTGTGTTAGTCAAGGTTTGATCAGAGAAACATAAACTACTCCAGATAGTTCCAGAAGAGAAAATTTAATGCAGGGAGTTAGAGGCATAACAAAACCTTTAGAAGGCTAGGGAACAAAAGTTAATGAAAATTACTTTTATAATTTAGAAAATCAGGAAATGCCGGAATTGTAAGAAACTTTCATCAATGATCTTGGATGCCTGCCACAGCACTAGAGGTATTCCACAGAAGGACTCCTGGAAGCTATGATCCTCTGTGAAAGCCTCAAACCTGCCTATTGCTGCTAAAGGAACAGTGTTGCGGTCAACTCCTCTTCTGCCTTTCCATCTTGCCTGAGATATTTGCTTTGGCACAATGTAAGTGGGAAACCTTTGGCAAGGCTTCTGGGAAATGTAGTTTCCAGATTTTGCAGCCCATGTGATTCAGGAAGAACATAAAATGGGGAAAGAGATGATCTGGCATAAGGCCTAAGTGAAAAATACCAGTAACACTGCTTGGTTATGGAAATATTACCCTAAAATGATACCCTGAATGGGTCAGATTGACCCAGGCTCTTGGGACAGCTGTGTTGGGTGGGATTAATGCTGGGAAGCAAAGTCTTCCACTCTGTAGAGGCAGTCAAGTGCTGTGAAAGAGCTTTAAAGGATGGCTTGAAGAGTGTGGGACCCCATGGGGAGAGATAAGCCAAGGAGGGGGAACATGGCAGGTGCAATGACCTCCTGGAGAAACACAATCAACAATATGTTTTAAAACTTTCACAAGAATATAGAGTATAAATGAGACAGAGAAAACACAATTGCCTGGGGACAGGCAAGTTAGAAGGAAGGTTCTAGTAACCCAGTCATTCAGCTTATATTATTAAAAGTGTTTTATGAATAAAACATTATTTCAGATGAGGCAAAAATTAAAATAACCTGAAGTAGGATAATGGTGTTGGCTGGAAAGAAAGAGGTAAAAATGTGAGATCTTAAAAAAGAAGTTGATATGATTTGACAAGTCAGTGGAGAGCAGGGAGAGGAAAGAGGCCAAACAGGACTACCTGGTTTGTGTCTGGGTAACCTTGTGAATGGTTCTACTAATCGAGATATGGAGTACAGACTAAAAATTGGACTTGAGAAGTTCTTTTTTTGGGTCTGTTCAGTGAAGAGGTCCAGCAACTCACTGAAAATGGGGATGGAACTCATGTTGGTCTCCCCTATTCCTGGTAGACCAACAAGGTAGGCCTTACCTGTAGGTGGAAATAACAATAATCTACATGTATGATTTGGGATGTTCCCTCGTCCTATGCCCTAACCCAGTTTGATGTCTGCAAATATTAGCGCTTCACACCTTTGGCTTAAAGTTAAAGCCCTTTATGCGTTTGTAGTACTTGTGTGCCTCCTGCAGCATGGGAAACTGTGATTGCTGGCTCCATCACCACTAGCTTGATGTGTCCCTGTTACTACTGTCCTCAGATATCAGAGTATAAGCCAGGAAGAAGTGGAAACAGAAGAACTGTTCAATCTTATATAATGCATTGACAGTCAGAGAGACTTGTAGAGCTTGTAGAGAGGACATTCCTGCAATTTCTCTTCTGTCTTTATAGGCTCCTTTTCTGCTTTACAATTATTATTTCTTTATTAATAACTTGATTGCTAAAGTCTCAGGAAATTCCAAGCCTATTTCTCCCATCAAAACGAAAGGAACTCATCAGATGGAATCATGAGTTCATTAAGATGGAATGGTGCATCTTCATTAACTATGATTTACAACGTAAAACAGATTAATAAAAATGGAAGCACTCTGTTGGAAGGGAAATATATAAAAGCATCTTTTAGGGCTATCTAAATCACATTGTAAGTACCCAATGAGAGAAAGAGAAAACAAGAGACAGAGGAAGGTATTGACTGAGAAAAAAAGCAGGACTGAAAACCTGCAAGCCAGTTAAGTGGTGTGACTCATAGCTCTCAGTTTTTGGTAGACAGCTGAAGCCAGAGAACATTCAGAGCTGCAGACAAACAGTTACATCCGGCATCCGGGTATATCGAGTAAGGGCTCCCACTGCACTGGCCTGTCCTACAGCTCATATGAGGTCATTGTTGGGATGCTGATTAATAGAGCTCCTGAGAACCCCCCTAGCCGAAAACCCATTGCAATGGGTTTTCAAATGGTTCCAAGTGTACCAAAACATTGCTCATTTCAATCTATTCCAAAAAGTTAAAGAAAACAATCAAGAACTATGTCATATTTTCCATATAATTCTGTTTAAAATCATCAAAAAGTGGAAAAAAAAACTGGAAGTAGTGATTTTTAGTGTTGCCCATAGTTATAGGGTAGTGTGGCACTGCTTAAAACTTTCCCCAATCTCTCAGTCAGGCTGGCGTTTGTGTAGTTCATTTATTTATGTAAACATAAAGACCAGCCAAGAAAGAGTTTGGAAATCACTGGCTTAAAGGATTGGTGTGTCTGACAGGATTAAGTGTTGGATGGAAACAAGATAAGGAAAGGAAGATAAAAAAAAGATCAATGGTCATATTCCCCTGAAGAAGGGATTATCAGTAATGTGCTAGAGCCAGCTCATACATACCAGCTCACAAGAGGCTATTGGGCACATCTTTTCCCCAGTCTACATTCAGTGACTTTGTGTTAGTGGCTTGAAATTGGCCATGGTAAGAGGATTTGCACCACAGAAATTGGCAAATGTCACAATCAGGGTCTTCTCCCTCCTCCCTCCCCCGCCCCCAGAGACAGTTATGAAACATTTATCAGCATACCACTAGAACTTAATCCAAAGGTAATTTAGCCAGCCAAACAGCCAAAGCCCTGTGAAGCTCTAATCACTGGCCTTCTGGACATGGTCAAGTTAGGGACTATTTAGAAGTTTGTAGAAGCTTGAAAGAGTGTTCTTAAAAAACACACCTTTGTTAAGGGATCTGAGAGTTGATATGGGAAGGATCACATGGTAGGCATTGCTCAGACATAGAGAACCTTTCTCATTTGACTCAAGGACTCCAAATAAAGGAACAAGTTGAAAGATCCAGAAATCTGGGACTCAGAAGGACTTGTTTATAGGGCATTCTAACAGCTAAACTTTTGCTTCTGCTGGAGTCCAACTAAAGAAAAATAGGCTTCACCTACATTCCTTAAGCATCACAGAGCGCTTTCCTAGAGCCAGGGTCAGTAAGCCCTGAGTCCAGTAGGTGAGTGACACACAGAAGCTCTTCTGAGAGGCGCTGGATGGACACCATCCATCTGTCTGAGATGCCTCCAGCTCAGTGGTTCTCAACCTTCCTAATGCCACGACCCTTTAATACAGTTCCTCATGTTGTGGTGACCCCCAACCATAAAATTATTTTCGTTGCTACTTCATAACTGTAATTTTGCTACTGTTATGAATCGTAATGTAAATATCTGATATGCAGGATGTATTTTCAGGGGTCGAGACCTACAGGTTGAGAACTGCTGCCGGCAGCTTCTGCTTGGCTAAAGCAAAGACTGGGAAATCCTTTCTGCTCCCTCCCTGAATCCTCAGACTTCTCTGGAAAGACGTTATTAAGCCTGAAGTGCTCCCAGTTGGGTGGAGGAAGAATAAAAGCTGTCAAACACAGAAGCAGAGGCCCTGGGAGTTTCAGTCCACTTTGAGGAGCAAGTTGATTTGTTTGGTTGAGTCTGGGACAAGCCTGTCTGCCTGCAAAGCTCTCAGAGCCATGTGTGTTTACGATTCAGCAATCAGCTCCAGCATCAACACACACAGCGCTGTGGGGCCCTGGAATGCACTTCCTATTTTAATCAGTTGCCCAGCAATTGTGTGTCATTGTCATTGGGCAGCCAAGCATGAGAGCACAAGCCACAGTGCTTGTTCCTCTCCATCCCAAGACCAAGGTCATAGGCACTGTCTTCCCCAAGAAGACTGAACACTGGCACGTTTTTCCTAGAAGGTGGCACACTTCCCTGATGGCTTCATCTGAAAGAGTAAAATTTGCTTCCTCAAGAAAACATTGACTTAATTATTTGGAAAAATGTTTGGAGTACTTGAGGGCAGCTTTAAGAGCTGCTACTCAAAATATGTAACAAGTATTATATGAACACTGACCAACCAGCACAGATACTGGCTTCACTGTTGGGCTCCCAGAGACCCCTTTCATGCCAGCCTTAAATTAGATGCTGGGTTGTGGGGAGGCCTAGAGGGTCCTCGAACTGAGGCACGGATGATTGGGCAGCAAAAGGACATGCTGGGAGCTGAGGAAACACCAGCCACTATA
Source organism: Myotis brandtii (assembly GCF_000412655.1). Lineage (NCBI taxonomy): Eukaryota > Metazoa > Chordata > Mammalia > Chiroptera > Vespertilionidae > Myotis > Myotis brandtii. The sequence continues at coordinate 163,187 of NW_005370787.1, forward strand.
GAAATGTTGCAAAGCTTTAACAACCCAGTCAGGCTGCCCCAGCCAGTTTTGCTCAGTGGTTAGAGCGCCAGTCTGCAGACCAAAGGGTCCCAGGTTTGATTCCGGTCAAGGGCACGTACCTCGGTTGCAGGCTCCTCCCCAGCCCAGGCCCCGGTCTGGGCTGGTGCAGGAGGCAACCAAATGATGTGTTTCTCTCACATCAATGTTTCTCCCTGTCTTTCCCTCTCTCTTCCACACTCCCTAAAAATCAAAGGAAAAATATCCTCGAGTGAGGATTAACAAAAACAAACAAACAAACAACAAAAATCCAACCAGTCAGGCTATACCTGTGTTTCCTGGCTGGGAGATCTGACCATCCCGGGTCACCTGGGCCACGGGGGAAAACTCAGTTACCACTGCATTTCAGTTTATGTCGGCGGTAAGCAAGTGAGCTTTGAGTTGAAGAACAGAAGTCCAGGATTTCTATTTCTTAAACGCATGTAAGATTTCAAGAAGGTTCTTTATTTTTGTATGTGTCTGAATCTTTTCCATTTTTAAAGAGCACCCTTGATGTCACTTTGATGACGTTTATTTATTATCTTCTCCAAACTTGCTACGGCAGGAGTATCTTTAGTCACAATACTGATTCAGCTCAATTTTCTATACTTAGCAACTATCTGAGAAGGATCTGAGTCTGCATTTAGCCCTAAATAACTACAAATAAGGGAGTAGCAGCAGCAGCCCTTCATAAGCCGCCCTGGAAGTGTGGCACCGGGGCTGGTAAGACATGCAGGGAGCTACAGGTGTGAGAACTGCTGTAAGCCAGCAGGAAACTCAGGTAGTAGCTGATTAAAGAAACAAAGTTGTGTACTCCAGAGCATTCCCCCCCTTCTTCGGGATGGTTTGTAAGGAAACATTGCAGTGTATTTATCTGTCTGCCCAACCCCATTTAGCGAAAAATGATTGCTCTTTGCTTTTTGTTACCATGCTCAGATGATACTATGGCAACCAGGCTGCATAAAAGGAAAGGGGGGAGGTAGATGCTGCTTAGCAACTTGAAGATGTTTAAAAGGCAAGTACTCATTTTAACAGCAACAGTTTTAAAAATGTCAGTTTTCAGGAGAGAGAAGAGAAGAACATTAACGAAAGCAAATGGAATGCCACAGTAGAGGAATTAAACAAAAAAGAGAGAGGGGGAGAGGGAAACATCTGCATGGCACCTTTTCAAAGCTCTTTCATGTGCATCCTCCCAGAAATCATGGGAGGTTGGCAGGGTCCTTGTTCACTGATGGGGAAACTGAGGCTTACCGGGAGCCAGTGGTATCCTCAGGGTCAGCCAACTAGTTGGGGGCAAGGCTGGAACTAATATGCAAACAGCTGGATCCAAATTCCACACTTTTTACGGCACCTTGCTTAAAAAACAAAATAATCAGAAAATCAGGAGTGGAGGGTGGAGGAAAAGGGAAGGAAGGAAGGGAGGAGAGAAGAGGGGAGGAGGGAAAAAGGCGGGGAGGAGAGGGAAGGTAGGAAGGCTTGCTGTGAGTTAGGAAGAAGCGGTATGAGTGGGAAAAACAGGCATCAAAATAGATGACTATGTTGTTTTGACCAGAATGTGTAAACCAAAGATGGTTCAAGCTCTACCCTCTCCCTCATTAAGGAATATTACATTTCTTAGCTCCTCTGATACCCCAGCCCTCCACCCTTGGAAACAAAATACTAGATGGCTTACAAACCAAAGCCCAAACATGGAGTGATTGTGGTGTTGAGCTTGAGGGAGTGTCCAATAACGGAGGATGGTGACAACCACGAGAAAACATTATGTCAGGCTAATGAGCGTTCTCTGGGGCAGAAATGGCTAGAATGGGTTTCTGTACTAGTATACTATGCCCTTTCCTAACTGTCCCAGTGTTGGAGAGACGCCATTCAAGTTGGATAGAGGCCTAACTTAGAACCAACTAATTCCAAGTTAGGGGGAGTTTTGTCCTTGTTTTGGGCGCTCTGTGGGGTATAGAGGGAGGTGTGCTGGATGAAAACAAGTCGTTGGTTGTTTTCTGATTGTCAGTCATTCCTTCACTCATTCATTCCACCAGCATTTAGGGAGCACCTACTGTGTTCTCCTCGCTCCTGTGCCCATTACTGCCCTGCAAGGGGAGGACCCACAGTGCCCAGTGCCTCAGGCTCACAGAAGAGGCCAGCGTTTCCTTCCTGCTTAACAGCACAGTGCTGACAAGACAAGTGCAACTGTGGGTCACCACCCAATTACGTGCTCACTCTGCCCTGCGATGTTTGCACTTGCTCCTAATTGCCTGGATACGGAGGCAGTGAGAAACAGTGAACAGACTGCTTTCTCCTGTACCCACAGTTAACGCGAAGGCTCTAGGCCAGCGGTTCTCAACCTGTGGGTCAAGACCCCTTTGGGGGTCGAATGACCCTTTCACAGGGGTCGCCTAAGACCATCGGAAAACATATATAATTACATATTGTTTTTGTGATTAATCACTATGCTTTAATTATGTTCAATTTGTAACAATGAAAATACATCCTGCATATCGGATATTTACATTACAATTCATAACAGTAGCAAAATTACAGTTATGAAGTAGCAAGGAAAATAATTTTATGGTTGGGGGTCACCACAACATGGGGAACTGTATTAAAGGGTCGCGGCATTAGGAAGGTTGAGAACCACTGCTCTAGGCTGTTTGTGAGGTTCCTAACCAACCAGATGTCACCAAGCATTAGTTCTAAAGAGTCAAAAGTTTGAAGGGCAGGAAATTGGGGGCGAGGGGTGGGGACCTGGTCTTACTCATGACAAAATAAATAGAAAAGGAGTGAACTTTGGGTTCTAGTCCTCATTTTGCCATTGGCTCCCCCATCCAGCTTTTCATCACACTGTCCCCACTCACAACACATGCTCCAGCCATAATGGATTTCACTTAAAAAATATTTTTATTGATTTCAGAGAGGAGGAGAGAGGGAGATAGAGATAAAACATCAATGATGAGAAAGAATCATTGATTGGCTGCCTTCTGCAGGTCCCACACTGGGGATCGAGCCTCCAACCCAGGCATGTGCCCTGACCAGGAATTGAACCATGACCTCCTTCCTGGTTCATAGGTTGACACTCAACCACTGAGCCATGCAGGCCAGGACATAATGGATTTCTTAAGAGCCCCAAACATGCTTCCGGGCTTCCTTTCACACTGTCCCTCATTCATGAGGAGGCGCTCACGCCTAGGGGCAGCTCATCCAGCTTGGCCCACCCCTAGTGATAGTTGTGACTGGCATTTATATGGTGTTTTCAAATGTACAAATCATTTTCAATGATCTCACTGAATAAAAAAGAACCGTTTTAGTTGTTTCGATAGCAACATCCCCATTTTATAGATAATGAGGGCGAGGGAGAAGTACTTTAGCGAGGCTCCTCCAGCTTCCAGGCACCCCGTGACTAGTAGGGAGCTACAGGGGTTTGGGATAAGGTCCAACGTCAAATCCCCCCTCTTTAAGGATTTGGAAACCTCCTACTCTTGTGGCTTACATGAAATTAAACCCAAATCTGCCTTTTGGAGCAAAGCAAAACAAATGCACGCTCTCTTTCAAATATTAGCCCTCCAAATATTTGAAGGCAGCCCCTGGCTGCCCTCCAGGGCTTTGCTGCTTACACTTGAAAGTGCACAGGATTCACCTGGGGAGTTAGAGACTGCAGATTCCCACCCACAGCTCTAACAAGCCCCTCCTCCTCCCAAATCAGTTGCTCAGAGGAGGGGAAAAAAATTGTGTATTATTTTTTTAAAAAAGAAGAAGAAGAAAAAAAGACGTGCCGTATCCTTGCTTCCTGGCCCCCTGCATTTATAACCGTGTCTAAATTTGCATCATGCATTTAATACGTGTTTTTGTTCAAGGGGCCTTCATCCCACTCCCATCCTTGGTTTAGAAAGAGCCTTCTCTTTTTAGACATCACTAAACTTCTATGAATAAGTCATCCTCTCTAAATAGGGAATGTCTGTGCTTCTGAGTATTAGGTGCTTAGCTCAGCCCCTGGTACACCGGCAGGTAGATGCATAATAAATGTAATAATTACCCCCTCCAACAAAACCGAACCAAAGAAAGGAAAACACTAAAAAGAAAAAAAAATCTGGGCACAGTCAGTTGCAAGAAACACTGCGTACCCACTGAAATGAGACAGGAAAAATGCTCCCCCTGAAAAGACCACGCTGCACGGAGCTCCTTAAGCCGTTCCACACTTAAAGGAACAGGGCTAGTTAGCATCCGGGCTGCGGAGGCGCCCGAGCTTTGCTGCCCTCTGCTGGACGGAACGCCACACCCGCGCCAGCATGTCTGGCCACTTGGCTACTGCTCTCCGGGGACCCGTGTCCTCAGCCAGCAGGTTATGCAACACCAGCCTGCAACCCGAGCACGTTTGAGAAAAGGAAATCAGTGACTTCATGGCGCTTCGACTAAACCTGCGATAAGGGCAGGAAAATAGTCACAATGCCCTCCTAACGTAGAAGGCACCCAGCAAAGTACATGCATTTCATACGCGCAGGAGCCCTAACAACCAGGGAAGGGGTCGTTCCTGATTTGTAGATGAGGGATCTGAGGCTCAGGGGAGATGGGGCACAGTATGGAGGGGAACATAACTAGGGAGAGACCCGGCCAGGTTTTGATTAGGGCTCGTCTGACTTCTGGATGCCAGGTTTGCACACCTGGCCTGGCATTAATTCGCTTGGGAGCGGGACCAAACAGTCACGTGGGGTCTTGGTTCTCTTCATTCTCAGAATGAGGGGTTGACTGAGGTGAACTTTGAGTTCCCTTTCAGCTCTCACATTCTGAGTACAGCCTTTGTTACTATTTGTTCTGGCTGCAAAGAACTAGACTACGGGATCCTCTCCCTCAGGGGACCATGCATTTCTCACCAAGCAAAGCCACTGGGAGAAAACTCGAGCTCCCACCCTGCACCCCTGGCATGCCAGGGCCCCGCCATCTTCTACAGGGGCTACCTGACTTCTACCCACCCCAAAACTGTGTCAAAGGTTTAACGCTGTGTTCTCTAAGCAAGCCTTCGAGCTTTTGAAATCTGCCTATTGATGAAATGTACCAAAAAGCCAGCCTTGCCCACCCAAGGTGCACAGGTCATGCTTCAGAGAAAGGATTATTACAAACTGGGCATGTCCATGCGAAGCCCTTGGAGTCCAGAAGAAGGGAGCATTTTTATATTCTCCAGGGAGAGCTAGTTCCTGGGGTCCCACCAAAAGCAGACAGGACAAGTGACTCCTCTGAAAAGAACACGCTGCAAGGAGCGTAGTAGGTCTTCTGGGGAGCGGAGCATGAGGAGCTGGTGGGACCACTTACCTTTTTATTTCTTAAGTGCTTTACTGATGTATGATCAACATACACAAAGCTGTGATGTCTTTGGAGGTAAGTATACACGTGTGAAGCCATGATCACAATCAATGCCATCAATGTATCCATCGCCTCCAAAAGTTTTCCTCTGGCCCTGTCTTTTGTGTTGTTTTGCTTTACCACTTACCTCTCACCATTGGCTTCAGGCATCCTCGCTCTGTCTGAGTGAACCCTCAGGAGTTTTAGTCTGGTTCTTTGCTGGTATGATGCGGGTGGACATTTCAGTCTTGTCTAGTTTGGATATTGCCTTGAGACATTCTTCTAGTTCTCTGGAATCTTCGGCTCATGAAATATTTTATGGGCTCTCTTTTCCACATGGGTTTATGACACATCCCTGCCTCTCAGACAGTGCAATGGAAATTTTCAAAATCCAGAAACACACAAACTGGAGACACCTGAGAGAGTAAATGACCCCATCATTTTATTTCATGGGTGACAATCTGAGCTCGTTGTCCAAATAAGGGTAGTTCTCTGGAAACAATAAAAAGAGGTGGACCTGGTGTCTTTCCTCAGACTCGGGGTGGTACCTTTCGTCCACCTGCAGGAAGGCCTCAGGAAAGCTGAGTCAGCACAGAATCAGGGCAGCCCCGAGAGAGTTAAGGTTCAGCCTGAATATGCTATTCGCCAGCTCAGAAAGTCGGGGTCAGTGCCAACCCTATCAGGGCCTTTTCCAGAGTGCTCCCTCTGAACAGGGAGCCTGGGGGGCTGCTTGGGTCTCATGAAAACCTCACACCTCACATTATCTAAGAAGGCCCCAATGATGTCCACCCCTAAACTGATGCTGAAATACTGATCAAACACTGATCAAACCTTCGCCAGAGGCAGCCAAGATGCAGTCAGAGACCGTTTCGGGCAGAGCTCCTAGACTGGGAACACATGCCCAGCATAATTGAATGTGAGTATGATAAACAGCGACGGACCACTGACAGACTTTGGGCTGTCAGGACAAGGTTCCCAGCCGTTCTGGTTCTGGGATCATGGGAGAAACTGGGGGGGTCCAGCTGCATGCCCTGAACACGGTCCTCCCAGCTCGGAGAAAACTCTGACTCCTATTCCCTTAAAAAAACAAACAAAAAAAATCATCATTTCATTCCAGTTGTTTGTGTTTTTTCGTCCCACCCACTATTTTCCCTATTAACATGGAACTTGTGTGGCTTGTCTTTTATTCATGAACCCTGGACAGTAAGGAAGCTATACAGGAATTCTCAGCACCCGGGGTGTTTAGAAGTCAGAGGGTGGGGCAAGGGATTCTTAAAGTCCCAAGATGAACTTGGTCCATGCCCAAGAGTATATTTATAACTCACAGTTTTTATTTGGGGGGTGGGGGGAGGTAAGGAGAAAGAGATGATACTGACATAATGGAGTGGCAAGTAAATCTGCCTGGATTTTTAAGATAAAGCCCAAGATTTTTAAGGAAATTCCTCATTTGCAACTGCTTCCAGCTATTGACCCCTGACTCCTAGGGTGGAGGGAAGGGTGTTCCCATATGAAAAAATATAAGATTAGACATTTCATTCCATCTAAAATTTTTTAAATCTTCACCCAAGGATATGTTCTTACTGACTCTAGAGAGAGAGAGGAAGGGGGAGAGCGAGAGAGAGAAACATTGATCAGTTGCCTCCTCTATGCGACTCGACAGGGGATTGAACACACAACCTAGGTATGTGCCCTGACTGGGAACAGAATCCGCAACCCTTTGGTGTGTGGGACGACACTTCAACCAACTGAGCCACCAGGCCAGGGCTCCATCTAAAATTTTTGCCTTAGAAATATGATTACTACTACTGTTGCCACTACTACTCCTACTACTTACTACAATTAGTATTTTGTGTGTGTATGATTGTTTTTTTGTTTATTTGTTTTTTAAATCTCTATTGTTGAAAGTATTACATATGTCTCCTCTTTTCCCCTCTTCTAACCCACCTTCTCCCCCCGCCCCAGACCCTCACCACCCTATCGTCTGTGCCATGGATAATGCATATATGCATATAAGTTCTTTGGTTGACCTCTTATTATACCCCTACTACTACTATTACTACTATAATAACATTAATAGCATGCACTCCCATCTTCCTTTTTTCTTTTTTTTAAGTTGGAGAATTCCCAGAACTCCAGGGAGATAGGGCTGCTGCTAAGCTCTGCAGAAGCCTGAAAATACAGTTCTTCCTTTCACTTCCCATCTCAGGACACATCTAGGTAAGAACCAATAATGGCCAAAAATCATTACTAGTTCAGGCCAATCTGCCAGCATTGTGGCCATCAGTGCTTGCAAGTTTGTTCAGCCTAGACGTCTGTCCCAGGCTAAGGCTTGGGTGGCCAGCAGCCTTGGGCAGGGATCCTGCTACCCCGTGCCTTTTCAGTCTGAACTGAAGGGACCGGTGCCACACCTGTAACCCATCTGTGACACATCATGGCAACATCTAAGTTAGCCTACTCATGGCAGCAAACAGTTTCAGCAGTTTTTCAGTTATGAAAGCAGAAGACGTCTCTGTGTGCTGATTAATCACAGATGTGAGGGAGCTTTTATTGCGAGACTGTGATCACATGGAAGGAAGTCTGTTGATTTCTCCTCTGGGTTCTGAGGTGCCACTTGCTGGTTTTCCAAAAAGGTTTGAGGCTCAGTCTGTGCTTAACTGGAAAAGAATGTCATTCATTCACTCATTCATTCATTCACTCATTCATTCATTCAACCAATACTTACCAAGTTCCTACTGTGTGCCTGCTGGTTGCTGAGCATATAGTGATAGACAACCACAGACATGTTCCTCTCACCAGGGCACCTTCCACCTAAACAGGGACACAGACAAACGAGCAGTGGGACAGAAGAAATAGAGGGATACATGGCACAGGAGAGCAGATTCTGGGCCTGACTTTGGGAATAAGACAAGGCTTCCAGAAAGTGCAGTGTCTAAGCTAAGAGCTGAGGGAATGAGAAAGTTAGATGAGGGTGGTAGAGGGAAGGTTGCAGACAAAGGCAGCAGGAACTGGAGACCATTGGGTGATGCCAGAGTTGGGGGGAGATGAGGAAGACGGTGGAAGGATGAAGACTGGAGTTCTGGCTGGAACTAGAACCCGCATTATCAGTGACACCCCAGCCCACGTCAGGGTCTATCCTCTTCACTGCTTTAGGCTGGAGAGGTACAATGCCACCTACTTTAACTTGGGATTGTCCTACAGATACACTTGCAGTTGCTGGGATGGGAGACTTTGTGTGAGTAAACATTTTATATCACTGATGACTTGGTATACAAAGATGGAGTGTGTCAATGTCTCAGTGATTAGGATTTCACTTTTTCCTTCAAAATCTAAATGCTTCCATTTTCTGAAGAATCTAGTTGTGTTGATTTTGGATAATGAATGAAAAAATTCTAATTAAAAATAACCCCAACTCGCCCGGTAGTGTGGCTCTGTAGGAGGTCACAGTTCCATTGCCAGGCAGGGCACATGCTTGGGTTCCGGGTTTGATCCACAGGAGGCAGCTGATCGATGATTCTCTGTCATCGTTGATGTTTCTTTCTCTCTCCCCTTCTCCCTTCCTTTCTCTGCAACCAGTAAAAACTTAATTGAAATAAATAAATAAATAGTAAATGAATAAATATAAAAATAACCCCAAAATCCATGTTAGTGTTCGTTTTCAGACTACAAGTGAGCTCATCAGAGCTCACAGCAGCTTCAGAAGGACAGTTACACTCTAAGTAGAATTAACATAAATTCTTTTGTTTTAGCAGCTCTTTCAGGGGCCTGTCAGAATATTCACCTGGATCCCAGTGAGTTGTATCCTGCAGATCATGGAAAATAGCGCCAGAAAGACACGAAGGCATTGTTTTGTTCGGCAGCCTCCATCTTAAAACTCTAGCTGGGCACTCGTAACAAAAAATAGTCTATAAAAGATTCACAGGATGGCTTTTTTTTAAATTTTGTTTTATTGCTTAAAGTATTACTAAGAGTATTACACAGACACTCGGGTGCAGGACCGCATGCTTAGACTCCCGTGCTTGCCCTATCAGGAGGTTATTAAAGGCATTTCTTTTCTATGCCTGTCCTTTAGAACAGCCATTTCCAAATTTTCCCTCTCATGGTACACATAAACTAATTACCAAAATTCCGTGGCACACCAAAAAAATATATTTTTTGTTGAGCTGGAAAAAAACATTAGGAATAATTTTGATTGATTCACAAAAAATAGGAATAAAATGGTAATTTCCTAACCTTTTTGCTCCAAAGTGACTTGTTTTAAAAGCAGGTGCCTATACTTGTATAGAAGGATTTCTGGTGCCAACATTAACTAATCAGATGCTACCTCAATATGCAACATGACCAGTAAGATGCAACTCTATCCTATGACCTATGTATTTGTGATTCAAGACAGGACATTCACACCAGATGTCTATTGTTGTGTTGCAGGTGTCATTTTTTATTTGGCAATCTAAGGGAGAAGAGGCCGGTGCCCCTGACTAAATAGTCAGGTATTGCCTGTTTTAAGAATTCTTGCAGCACACCGGTTGAAAACTGCTGCTTTAGAACAAAGATAAGGATTGATTTAAAAGAAGTAAACTTGATTAACCACAGCTGTGGACATGTTGGGCCTCAGCATGGTCTCTTTTGCCAAGGCAAAATAAAATTAGATGTTACATGTAAAAATGCTTGATAAATTGTAGAGAAAAATAAGCCTATTCTCATGCATTCTGAAAATGGTGCCTCTCACACAACAAGGTGCCTAGTGGCATGACTAAGCAGAGAAAAGCTACAGAATATAAAATGTGACTGCATTGTTCTCTCTCATTCAGAGCTTAGGAAGCAAGGAAGGATCCCTGGACACACCAATCATGTTCAGGAGGCTGAAAGGAGCCCCCAGTTCAAAGGAGCTCTGAACCCCGGCAGTCCATCAAAGTAGGTCATCATTTTTTTTTTTATTTTTTTTTTTTAATTAAATCTTTATTGTTCAGGTTACATTTGTTCCTCTTTTTTTCCCCCCCCATAACTCCCCTCCTCCGCTAGGTTCTGTGCCAAAGTAGGTCATCATTTTGAAGATGACTCAGCAGAACTATATAACTCGGCTAAGACTACATCAGCAGCTTTTTCAGGAAGACTCACACACTTGAATTTAGAATCTTCTAGAAGGCGTGGGTGCCTGGCCTGGCCATGTACTATGTTCCATTCCACTGAAAACCTACTATATGACTGATCTTGATCAAGATCCTCAAAGTCTCCAAGATCACTTCCCGTTTTGTGGAAATGAGGACAATTATATTTACCTCAGATGGTCTGTGAGGATTAAAAGAAATCATGTGTGATAAGAAACATCTACACGATCCAGCACGTTCTCCCTCTGCATGAGACCTATGCACCAGATTATAAGGCTAGGCAGTGCTCAAGAAAGATTGGGATGCCAACTAGGACTTAAAATTCAATTTGTTATTAGACGCCAAAGCAGCCAGCGGTGATGGGAGTTTGACAAATGGGTGCTGAATAGATGGAGTGATAAAAGTCTCAATGTTGGTACCTATCGTATTCAGTTTATCTGAGTCTTTCTGCCCTACCCTCCAACACACACACACACTGATTGATTCATTCAGTCTCATTTTTCCCAGAAGAGGTAGCTTCCCTTTAATAGCAATGTTCATTCTGCCTCTGGGGTCTTGATTACCATCTTTTACCATCTTTCAGCTTCACAGAGAGGTCACTGCATCCTCAAACGTGTCAATAAAAACCTGAACAGCACTGCATCCGCTGTCAACTCCCACCCACTCTGCCAGTGATCGGAGCTGCCCTGGGATTAGCAGGCCTCGCCTAGGTGTTGTAAATCACCTACTTGTGTGCTTTATCAGTGAAGGGAAGTTGGCATGAAGTGAGGAGCAGCACAAAGCAGCACACAGGGTAGACAAAGATCCCCACAGAAAGCTTGTTTTTGCCGATTATATCTGTGAGGCCTGCAGTGCAGGACAGGGCTCTCCCACTGGGAATCAGAGCTCCAGCATTTATTTATAACTACCTTCAGACATAGTTTAAAATCAACAGGAAAAGTGAGCTTCTGACTTCTGCCCACACCTCTTTTTCAAAACATTTATGACATTACCCAGCTTCACTCAACATAATTCTCTGACATGGCTCTAAATGCCACTTAAAAAGCTGAGTTCACTGTCGCAGAATTAAAATTTATAATCTTTGACTATATTAAAGGAATGTGACACAGGCTCTCAAATAAATTCTTATAAAGGAGTACTCAAAAAGTTTGAAAATGAGAATATTTGCATTGACCTTCAGTTAATTACTTTGAAGTGCAACCTTTATGTGGAAGGAATATTTGATCTGCTTGGGTAAAAGAATCAGTTACATACTCTTTCGTACATAGAAGAATCATAGGAATATTCCTCCAAAGGCACAACCTCAATGATTCTGGTTTTGAGCATGACATAGTCACTAAGTCTTTTCTGGGGACTGTTTCAGGTGAATCCAGGCGTTGAAAATACACTTCAACATGGCTTCTTTCTTCTGAGAGAATAAGAATGTCTAGTGTTGGATAGTGTTGATTATGAATGCAACTTCCAGAGACTAAGAATGTTCAACATTGGTTGGTGTCTATTATGAGTGCAAAGGGATTGAAAGAAAGGAAAGAGGGGCAAGAAAGCTTCAAGAAGGAGACTGAGCTGGACCTGGAGTGATGGCTTGAGTTGTTATCAGCAAAGGAATGGAGGAAGACAGCTCCAAAAATCTGGTGGTGGGGCTTGTGAATAGGCCCACCAGGCTGGTGTGGTGTTTGCATATTGGGCAGAGTGAGAAATGAAGATAGAGTTGGGTCAAATTGTAGAATGCCTTTAGAGGTGGGAGAGGAGTCCTTGGCTGGTTTGGCTCAGTGGATAGAGCATCAGCCTGCGGACTGAAGGGTCCCAGGTTCAATTCTGGTCAAGGGCACATGCCGGGGTTGCAGGCTCGATTCCCAGTAGGGGGTGTGCAGGAGGCAGCCAATCAATGATTCTCATTATTGATGTTTCTATCTATCTCTCCCTCTTTGAAATCAATAAAAATATAATTTAAAAATAATAATAATAAAAGTAGAAGAGGAGCTGAGTATTTTATACCTTAAGGAAGAAGAATTCATTAAAAATTTTGAGCAGAAGATATATCACAACGAGGAAAATTAAACTAAAAATAATATTAGGGGTTTAGAGCAGGAAGTAGAGGAAATTATTTTAACAGAGCAATGGGAAGCCTAGATTAGACATATTTCCTCAGAATTTTGATAACATTTATGTCTATTATTGATTTGCCACTATGTACAGCCTGTATGATAGTCATTTTTTTGGCATTTCAAGAGATGACATAAACTCCTCAATTAGATTGCATATTGGGACCATATTATATATTTATACTTTTTAAAGCACTGATATGTCCCTAAAATTGCTTACCCACAGTTGGAAAAGGATAAAAGTAAGCAAAATTATTTATGTGGACTAAATTAGAACAATTTTTAAAAATCTTGATAAGAGATGGAAAAGCTAGAGGAGATGGTCAAAGGTATCGCCCAGTTTTCTAACCAAGTAAGTTAACAAAATAATGACATGCTTAGAAAATAGTTTGCTGTCAGAAATGTTGATGAGTTAAATTTTAGCTTTGCTGATATCCAAGTGTAAATATCATGTCAGCTTTGGAAACAAAGAATATAGTTGAGAAATCATCCATACTTGTACTTATCACTTACCATTGTCTCTTTTTATGACATTATTAATTACTGATTCTGTTCAAACTAATTTTTTATCTTTGTAAATAAGTGAATGCAGGATCCATGTCTACTTTATCTTTGTAAATAAAGTACTATTTTATTTTCCACAACATACTTTAGCTTTGTGCATTGCACAAGGTAGGTTATCAATAAACATTTGTTATATCAATGAGCAGATTGACAAATGTTTATCAGGGTTTCTCAATCTCAGAAATATTAACATGTTGTGTTGTATAGTTCTTTGTTGTGGGGCTGTCCTAGGCACTATAGGGTGTTTAGCATCAACTCTGGTCTAAACAGACTGAATATCAGTAATACCCTCACTCCCCAAGTTGTGACAACTAAAAATGTATCCAGACATTGCCAAATATTGTCCCCTGGGATGACATTGGCCCTGGTTAGAGAGTCACTGGTTAAACAAATGCTGTATTAGAGATTTCAATTCAGGAATCATTTGATTAAAGTTTATGCCTAAGTCTCAATAAGAAATGGAACCTAGAGAAGAAATAGTTGGTGGCTTAGAATAAAGCTCTGGGTAATGACTATGAAATTAGGGTGGCTTGGAGGGAGCTAGCAAGAGAGGTTCCAAATGAATTGCTAATTCCATGATACCTCTTGTACGCAGTGTCAGCTAGCACTCTCCAAAGTAATTTTAAATTTCCTCATGGTCCCATTAAGAGTTAAAATAAACAAATTATATTAAATTTAATAGCATCCTATCTAATAAAAGAGAAACATGGTAATTAGCCGTACCTCCGCTACCATTCCCATTGGCTAATCAGGGCGATATGCAAATTAACTGCCAGCCAAGATGGCGGCCAGCAGCCAGGCAGCTTGAAGCGAACAGGGAGGCTTGCTTGCTTCAGTGACGGAGGAGCCAATCTTCCCCGCCTGCCTTGCCAGCCTCTGAGCTGCAACTCTAAGAAACAATGTTACAAATATAGAAGCTAAACAAAACCCCAGAAACCTGTTTTCAGTCAGCCAGGATTTCAGAGTTGGAGTCGCAACAAACTTTCAAATACAGAAGGTAAACAAAGGCTGGAAACCTGCTTTCAGCAGCGGAGGTCTCAGAGCTAAAGCTGGCCCAGAATAAAAAGAAAAAAGAAAAAAAGGAGCCGTTGGGAGCTTCAGTCACCTGCCAACCTGAAAACGGCCCTCAGCCCCTCACCCAGACTGGCCAGGCACCCCA
>NW_005370787.1:178888-215973 GCF_000412655.1 Myotis brandtii
AAAAAAAAGAGAGAGAGAAGAAAACAAGGAGCGGTTGGAAGCTTTAGTCACTCGCCAGCCGGAAAACAGCCCTCAGCCCCTCACCCAGACTGGCCAGGCACCCCAGTGGGGACCCCCACCCTGATCCAGGACAACCTTCAGGGCAAACCAGCCAGCCCCTACCCATGCACCAGGCCTCTATTCTATATAGTAAAAGGGTAATATGCCTCCCGGCACCGGGATCAGCGGAGCCTCGAGGCTCCTGGCACCGGGATCAGTGTGATAGGGGGCAGTGCCCAAAGCCCCGATCACCCTGAAGCTCTGTGTGTGACAGGCGGCAGGGCCACAACCTCCCTATCCGCCCTGCTCTGTGTGTGACAGGCGGCAGGGCCACAACCTCCCTATCCGCCCTGCTCTGTGTGTGACAGGCGGCAGGGCCACAACCTCCCTATCCGCCCTGCTCTGTGTGTGACAGGCGGCAGGGCCACAACCTCCCTATCCGCCCTGCTCTGTGTGTGACAGGCGGCAGGGCCACAACCTCCCTATCCGCCCTGCTCTGTGTGTGACAGGCGGCAGGGCCACAACCTCCCTATCCGCCCTGCTCTGTGTGTGACAGGCGGCAGGGCCACAACCTCCCTATCCGCCCTGCTCTGTGTGTGACAGGCGGCAGGGCCACAACCTCCCTATCCGCCCTGCTCTGTGTGTGACAGGCGGCAGGGCCACAACCTCCCTATCCGCCCTGCTCTGTGTGTGACAGGCGGCAGGGCCACAACCTCCCTATCCGCCCTGCTCTGTGTGTGACAGGCGGCAGGGCCACAACCTCCCTATCCGCCCTGCTCTGTGTGTGACAGGCGGCAGGGCCACAACCTCCCTATCCGCCCTGCTCTGTGTGTGACAGGCGGCAGGGCCACAACCTCCCTATCCGCCCTGCTCTGTGTGTGACAGGGGGTGACGCTGCAACCTCCCCATCGACCCTGCCTTGAGTGTGACAGGGGGCGGTCCCCCAACCCCCCAAGTGCACAAATTTTTGTGCACCGGGCCTCTAGTATATTATATACAAGTATATATATAAAAAGCCAGCGACCAGAATGCCGGAACAACAAGAATGACCAGAAGGACCAGTTGCTATGACACCTACTGAGTCCAGCCAACCAGCCTGATTGGGGGCAGGGCCGGCTAGCCAACCACCCGCGGCCCCTCCCCTCGGTCTGCTCTGCCCCAAATCAGCCCCCATCAGGGCAGGTTGGCCAGACCCCACCTGTGCATGAATTCATGCACCTGGCCTCTAGTTTAATTATATATATCCAAAATATTATCATGTCCACATATAATTGATATACACAAATTATTAATGAGCTATTTTGCAATTTTTGTGTAAAGTCTTTGAGATCTGATGTGTATTTTACACTTAAAGCATGTCTCAATTTGATTATCCATTGCAAGTGCTCTATAACCGCATGTGACTGGGGCTACTGTGTTGGAGGAAACAGGACAATTCAGCTAATTTAAATAAACATTTTCTTGTCCCGTTAATTTACATTATTATTTTTTTCATAAAGGGAGCTACAAGGGCTAGTGACTATCTGAAAAACTTTACAAATTTACATTATACTTTATAAATAACAGATGTCACTTTTTTTGGCATAGAGTTCTGTGAATTCTGATAAATGCATAGGATTATGCAACCATCACAGTCAGGATACTGAACAATTCTCTCACCCCTAACATTTCCTTGTGCTGCTCTTTTGTAGTCAAATTCTCCCCCATCCATTCTCCCAATTTCTCTTTCTTTCTCTCTTTCTTCCTTCCTTACTTCCTTCCTTTCTTTTTTTAAAGCAGGATTCTCTTCTTTTACCAAAAAAATAAATAGAAGAAACTCAGTAGGGAAACAGAAACCCAGTAGGGAAGACACACTTCTTGACATTGGGAGTGTGTCCTCGTCCAAAGCTCATTCGAGGTGAGCTCTGCTTTACTTGCAGTCACACAAGCCCACTCAGAGAGGGGCCGTGTGTTTGCCCTTCCCCCACATTCATCTGTCATTCCTCTGCAGGTTACAGGAATAGGAAGGCCTCTCCCAGAATACTCTGTGTGACAGATGGCAGGCTTACGCCAGGAGAGACCCAGGGAGGAGTGCAGGCAAACACTCTACAGGTGGGACCCTTCCCCTGGCTCTGAAACAGGGAACTAAACAAGGGACTCAATGCATGCTAGATATTCCTGACATTCCAGTTTCTGGATTCTCAACTGACCTATCTTCTCAGGGCTTCTTTGCTTTACTAAGGAGAGAAACATGCAAACAGTCCTTTAGTGCATGTGGAGCTCCCGTAGTGGACAGGCCCAGACTGCTGCTCTCGTCAAAGTGTATATGAATGGGGTTGTGCCAAAAACCACGAGGGTGGGTGTCCTGGGGCCAACTGACAGCAGTGGCTCTGGCTTTGCCATGCTTCTCAGCATTTCCATTCTGTTCAAAGCCCAGGAAGCAGATGGGAAGAGGCATGTGGGAGCACCTCCCTCACATATATGTCACTATTGGCACTCAGGTCGGGAAGGGGAAGGCTGCCTGTGTGCTTGACGTCGTTCCAGGAACACATGCCTACTGTGCTGTCCCTAGAACCATGCTCCAGAAATAGACTTCTGCAAGTCACTTACACACCCACGGACACATAATACACACAGGCAAGCACCTTACCCTTCGTTCATATTGTTGAACATTTGTCTTTGCAATTTGAAGTTGTAACAGTGCAATTCTGATCTTTAGGGTGTCTATTCTTAGATGTCTTAATATTCTCCACACTTTATATATTTCTCCTAATACTTCTTTTTATCTGACATTCTCCCTCACATAAATATAAAGTTTTGAAAATAAATCAAGAGATTTCAATAACATAAAGGAAGCCACTGACCTAAACGCATTGATTGGACAAGTACTTTGAGTGATTATGTTGTAAAATTAAAGTAAAAAAGCAATTCTATCAGAACCAGAAAGTCCTTGTAAGCTCATATTTTGACCTCATATCTCAGACCTCCCACAGTCTCTCAGAAACATGCTTACCCTGGAAAACCTGGGGACCATCTAAAAGGCTGCACATCTGCAATGGATGGCTATCAAGTAGTTTATCCAAGTCACTTCCGGTTTTATCACGTAGTCAACAAGATCAAGTATCATTATCAGTGTGCACTGTAAAAGGGGCAAGATCCTGTGGACATTGGGACTCTCTAGGCAAAGAAAAAAAGAGGGGGTGGTGGCAGAGGTAATACTATGTGTTCACAAATTCCCATTTCATTTCCTCCTGCATGTGGGGAGGCAACCTTTTCCCGGTCTTCCCTGCCAACTGAATTCTGGCTGATGAGATGTGGACTTGCAGTGTTACATGCCCCTTCCAGGCCTATCCCCTAAAACTACCCACTGAAACCACCATACATATGCTCCTTACGGGCAACCAAATACAAGACACCCTGTGAGGTTGTGAAGACACTCAATAGAAGCAGCCTGGGCCTCTACTTGAGTGAAGCTTCAATCTCCAATCCTCAACCACATTGGACTGTGAGGTGAGTAAGAAATAAAACTCTGTGAGTCACTGGCTTCTGGAGTTGTTTGTCACAGCATTTTTCATTTCCTAATCAACACAGGTACCAACACCTGACTCCCCACTTTCCTGACCTCTGGTCTCAAGTTAGGTTAATCATACCAGGTGCTCCTTCAGTTGGATGCAGCTGTGAAGAACATGATGCTTATGACTCTTTAGGGATCAGGTCTTGTCTATGACACTATCCAATTTTACTACTGTTCAATTTACTACCGTCTACCACCCAATGTTCAATAGCCTGGTTGGGTCTTCAGGGGAAATCATTAGCAACAAGCTTGGTTTCCTAACATCACCGAGGCAAACAGCAGGTACACGCTTGTTGGAGCCTGATTGGCAGTGGGCTGGTAAGTGTTAACACTTTATTATATGCATATATTTAAGTCTATTATTAATTTTATTGATATCAAGAATATGCAGCATACAATTTACAAATAATAAGATGTACAATAGTAAATTGATTCTCACAGAACACTTTCATGGATTTGTGCCAAACTCTCATATTCACAGGCAACCTATTATTACAATTCAATCACGATTTGACAAAGTTGCATCTCAATAAGCTAATTCTTTTCATAATACATGCATTGTCATTAAATCAGATAGGTGGTCTAATGTTAAACTATTTCCTAGCCTCAAACAAATATTTATCAAAATGAAAGTTCTGTCGAATTCCAAGATGGCGGCCGACAGGACAGCAGGCTGCAAGATAGTGTGTGAGTGGGAGAGTGTGTAGACATGTGGGGAGTGTCTGTATTTGTGAGTGAGGGACAGCTATATTCCACAGGACTGTTGGGGACAGGCGAACCAGCCTCCCCTGGCCAGGCAGCCTCTACTTCTGCTGAAATCTCCCCCGAAGTGGCCGGCTCTGCTGCAGACTGCGCCATCTTGAAGGGGAGAGTGGCTTTGATCAGAAGCCCAGCCTCACCTTCAACCAGGGAGACCTCGGATACCTCCTGGGACCCTACAATCACATCACCCAGGGACCAGCTGCCTCAGCTGCGAACCCACAAACACCAAGACTCCAGCCTCCCTGGCCACAGGTGCCTAAAAAGTTTGTCCAGGGGGAGACAAAGTGGCGCCAAATACATGGATGGGCCCTGTGCCTTCTCACAGAGCAGATAGAAGTCACTAATCATCTGAGAGATGCAAATCAAAACAACGAGATACCATCTCACACCTGTCAGAATAGCTATCATCAACAAATCAACAAACGACAAGTGCTGGAGAGGATCTGGAGAAAAAGGAACCCTAGTGCACTGCTGGTGGGAATGCAGACTGTGTAGCCACTGTGGAAGACAGTATGGAGTTTCCTCAAAAGGTTAAAAATGGAATTCCCATTTGACCCAGTAATCTCACTTCTAGGACTGTATCCCAAGAAAAAACCAGAAAACCAGTCAGAAAGGATATATGCACCCCTATGTTCATAGCAGCACAAATTACAATAGCTAAAATTTGGAAACAGCCTAAGTGCCCATCAGAAGATGAGTGGATTAAAAATTGTGGTACATCTACATGATGGAATACTACGCCACTATAAAAAAGAAGGAACTTTTACCATTTGCAACAGCAAGGATGGAACCATTTGCAACAGCAAGGATGGAACTGGAGAGTATTATCCTAAGTGAAATAAGCCAATCGGAGAAAGATAAATATCACATGATCTCACTCATATGTGGGATATAATGATCAACATAATTTGATGAGCAAGAATAGATCCAGAGACAAATGGCAGGGGAGGAGGGGGTTAGAGAGCAACCAAAGGACTTGTATGCATGCATATTAGCATAACCAATGGACACAGACACTGGGGCAGTGGGGGCTTGCCCGAGGTGGGGATGACTGGGGAGGGGGGGTCAGGCGGTGAAAAAGAAGACATATGTAAAACTTTAGACAATAAATAAATAAATAAATAAATAAATAAATATCACTTCCGAAAGAAAGAAAGAAAGAAAGAAAGAAGAAAGAAAAAAAGAAAAAAAGAAAGTTCTGTCAACTTCAGCACTACATATATTGGAACTTCACTCATTTGTCACTTACTCAAGCAACATTTTTGCTGAATTGGTTAATAGTTTTTGAAACCTGAAAAAATATTTTTACAAGTTTTCATGCTAGTCACAATGTAATGGTTACATACATGATTCTCTTTTATGTTTAAGTTGTATTATTGCTATTTTCTTCATCAGTTTCTCAAGTCTAGATCAGGGATTGGCAAACATTTTTCTTGAAGGGCCAGATAGTAAATATTTTAGGATTTGTGAATCAGATGGCCTCTCACCACAACTCAATTCTGCTATTGTACAAAAGCAGCTATAGACAACCCATAAACAAGTGGGCATGACAGTTTTCCAATAAATTTTACAAAAATGGACTATACACTGAATTTGACCCACTGGTTGTAGTTTGCCATACCCTGTATAGGTAATCAACAAAACAATGAATGAAGCCTCGACATGTAGAATTTGCAGATTTGTTTGTGTGAATGCTCCCACCCTGGCCAATTTCAGACTACTTATGTGATGTCACAGAGTTGGGAGGAGATGTGCAGTAGCAGAACATTATGTGATACTTCTATCATAAAGACACAGTAGAAATAACTGCAGACTGTAGATGATACTAAAGTGTAATAAATAATTAGAAAGTCACACCTTTTTTAAATTTTATTTTTATTGATTTCAGAGAGGAAGGGAGAGGAAGAGAGAGATAGAAACATCAATGATGAGAGAGAATCAGCGATTGGCTGCCTCCTGAATGCCCCCCACTGGGACCAACACTGCAACCCAGGCATGTGCCCCTGACCAGGATCCAACCTGGACCCTTGAGCCTGTAGGCTGATGCTCTATCCACTGAGCCAAATGGCCAGGGCACGCCTTTGTTTTTAATGTAATTTAATTTTTAATAATTGCTGCATTTAACAAAATGGAGGTTGAGGCTCCACTCAAGCAGAGACCCAGGCCCACAAAATTCCTGAAAATTTATTAATCAGATCTCACAAGTCAGTATGGAATGTGTCTAACACACCACTTAATCCTGCAGTTTCCCTCCCCCTTGGCTGTTGTATCAGACAGAGTAGGGGCATATCTCTCATTGATTTATTTTCTCCTGAGGCATGGTTAGAGTTGTTGGAAGGCAAATATTATTGAATCTGTTATCTTGCTCAAAAGATAACTGTCAACACTTAAAACTCAAGGCACTCAACAGTTCTTACTCACATGTTGAAAGTTATTACAGATTCATTGTGCACTTTAAACCCAAAACATGTTCAATATTTTCTTTAAACATAGTCTGACTTTACATTATCATTACTTAAGAGTAGACATAATAGAAGATGATATTATGTAAAAAAAAAATCCTATGGACAGCCTTTCACCCTTTTAAAACATCCACCTCAAGATGAAAAAGGAAAAACTCAAATGTAAATATACTACAGAAGAAGAAATCCTTACATAGAATGTCTATGCATGAGGCAACATGATTTAGTTGAAAAGACACCAACTTTAGAAAAAAAATGTGGGCGCAAATCTTTGCTTTGATACATGTTCATCATATGATGTAAGGTACATTTTCTAACCTTTTAAAGCCTCAGTCTACCATTTTGTAAAATAAATCAAGAGGTTATTATGAGGCCTAAATGCAGGAAAAAATATGTGAAGTCCCACAATGTTTAGCTCTTATAAAGCATTCAGTAAATGGCAGTTATTATTGTTATTCTCTGAAACTTTCCTATTACCCCATTAAGTTTTCCGATCATAAAGTTGATCACTAAAATAGTTATTTAAATGAAAATGGTTATTCATACTTTCAATGGTTCAATACTTGGGTTGGGGACTATGTATTTCAAATACACAGGGTGAAGCAAAAGTAGGTTTACAATTGTTTGTATGAAAAAATAATTCAATAATCCTATATAATAAAAGGGTAATATGCAAATCGACCAAATGAAGGAACGACCGGTGGCTGTGATGCACACTGACCACCAGGCGGCAGACGCTCCATGCAGGAGCTGCCACATGGTGATCAGTGCACTCCCACAGGGGGAATGCCACTCAGCCACAAACTGGGCTGACAGCTGGCAAGTGCAGCAGCGGTGGCAGGAGCCTAAGCTGTCAGTCAGATATCCCCCAAGGGCACCCAGACTGCTAAAGGGCACAGGCCGAGCTGAGGAACTCTCCTCCCCCACCGCCCCTGCCCCCGAGTGCACAAATGTTGTGCACTGGGTCTCTAGTTAATAAATAATAATACAAGAATAAACTGTGTTTTGCACACTCACAAGTATAAACATACCTTTGCTCCACCCTGTGTGTATATATATATGTATCTCCTCTTCAGTATGCATTGGGGACCAGCACTTGTACTGAATAATCAAAATTTTTCAGATCTATAAGATTGAATTGGCAGTTGCCAATTGCCCTCTCAGTAAACTGGGCTTCTTAAGCTTTTAAACTAGATATAAGAAGCCAGAAATGACATGTCCCCACTTGAAAATAATCTAGTGGCCTACTGTCTCAATCATTGGTCCAAGTTACTTGGTAAAGCTATCTAAGATGGCTTGCCACAGCTGAACCAATGTACTCAGTTTCAAGTTTGCATCAACTTTTCTGTTCTGTTTCACAGATGGGTAATATCAAATTTGCCCATGGTATTGATATTAGAGCGTCTATTGCCTCTTACACTTCTATAGGACCATCCTAGACAAGCTACACAAATGTTCCGATAATTTTAAGGGAGATTTTGCTTTTTAACTTCAATAGGAAGTAAACACAATGCCATCACATGCAGGTGAGTGTTCTAACCCAGTACTTAAGGAACACGTAGGCATTGCTGGTACTGCCAGGTGTTGCTGTTTTTCCCAAAGATCTCTCTTCACAATGATCTCTTTATTTCCTACACCTTTAATGAGGATGGTACAGCCATATTAAGAATGTAATTCACTATTGCACTTTTAACCTTCCCAAATTCCCATTGAAATGTCCAAAAATATAGAGGCAATCCTTGACCTTCAATACAATCATCTGCTTTTATTGTTTTATAATTTACACTCCCGTGCAGTGAGCAAAACTCATTTTTTTGACCACTTAAAGAGTTGCTGAATTGTATGTTTTTTTTAAACTTCAGAAAATAATTATTTAGTTTATAAAGTATTTAAAGAAAGCTCTCAAGTACACATAAAATGGGATTTGGTATATAACAATTCTAAATGTATTATTTTTAAGAAAGTATGCCTATTTTACAAAGTTCAATGTCATCACTTGACACATTTGGTGAAAGTATTTTCTTCATCACACTCAGCATATAGAGTTGAAAAATAACTATGTGCTCATTTGCTTTGATTTCTTCTCACAGGCTAAATAAAAGTCACTAGGCCTAATGTTGGGCAAAGAGCTGCCTGAAGGAAAGGAATAAGTGATTTTCTTTATGTCCCATATTTTAGTTCCTTTCTTTGTTCCAAGTAATATGTACTTAAACGTGGGCTACATTTTGGTAATCAGATACCGAATAACAAGGTCTCTTTCTTGAAATAGTAATTGTATTTTGTTTCCTGTATATTTTAATTTCATGCACATAGCAAGGCCCTTAATATTTTCTTGCTTAGGAAATGTTTGAAGAGCTGAAAACCAAAGCGCTCTACTCTTCCTGCTTTCTGTAAATGACTAAATACAGGGAGGAGATAGCACTGGGCTCCCCAGAGAGGACCAGAGGGAGGGACAACATTTTAGAGAAAATATGGGTGAGGTGAACAGGGGAAATTTCTCATCTGAGGATATTTTTTCCATCGATTTTTAGAGAGAGTGGAAGGGAAAGAGGGAGGGAGACAGAAATGTCTGTGTGAAAGAGACACAGAGATTGGTTGCCTCCTGCAGGTACCCCCACCTGGGCCAGGGATTGAACCTGCAACCCTGGTATGTGCCCTTGACCGAGAATTGATCTCAGGACCCCTGAGTGCACAGGCTGGTGCTCTAACTACTTAGCCATGCCAGTCAGGGCCAGGGGAAATATTCTTTAGCTGTGGGCTTTGTGATACATTATCAGAAATGTTCAGCATGAGCAAAAACTGGTTTGGTAGTTTGGAGAGAAAAACTGGTTTTTATAAACCCAGAGATCCTTAGGATGGAGCAAGGGATCATTAAGTTGCAGGGGCTCCTAGTGAGAGCAGTGCAGTGGCAAAAACAGACAGGAAACTCCTCAACAGTGGGATTCTCTCCTGAACAACTCTTAACAGGTAGATGAATCTACCTATATGGAAAAGTAGATAGATAGATGATAGACCGATAGGTCCAGATAGATAGATAGGCTTTCTCCCTTCTGCTTTAAAGATAAACATATTTGAATATGTTAATACTAGAGGCCCGGTGCACGAATTCATGAATGGCTGGGGTCCCTCGGCCTGGCTGGCAATTGGGGCCGATCGGGGCCTTCTCACCAAGTCCCAATCAGGGTTGATTGGGGCCAGATGGCAAGGGGGAGGGACCGTGGAAGGTTGGCCGGCCACGGGCGGTTGGCTGTGTGAGCATACTGACCACCAGGGGGCATCTCCTGCATTGAGCATCTACCCCTTGATGGTCAGTGCGCATCATAGTGACTGGGTGACTGGTTGTTCGGCCCACCAGTTGTACGGTTACTTAGGCTTTTATATATATAGGTATATAAGTTCAATATATGCATTTGTAAGACAAGTTATTTGAGCTGCACAACTGGATGAGTACATAAGCGCCCGAAAGGATAAGAAAACATTATACAGGAAAAATTCCTGTAGTTCAAAAGAAGGGCAGCATCTGAGTTATCAGAGGAAATATTCTGTGATGAAATAGATTATGAACCAAGCAACACTCAGGAGAAAACTTGTTTTTTAAATCTAATTTATATTCTCAATATGCTTTTCTAAGATTATATAAGTAAAAAAGGAAAAAAATTGAGAGCAGGGAAGATTACTTTCAGAAGGAAATTGTTACACTAAAAATGACAAATATAGTAGAGGCTCTAAAAAAGCAGAATGAATAGTAAATCAAGAAATTAGATAAACAGCTGGAGAAATCCTCCCAGAGCAAAAAGCAAATAACCAAAACCCACAATTAATGACTATAAGAAAAATATAAAAAGCAAAGAAAAATAGATCCAAGTGATATAATTATATAATAAAATGAGGCTTTTCATACATTTTCCCACAGAACAGCAACATAAAATAAATATGTTTGTATGCATCTCTTTATATTACTGGGAAGTGGAAGAGTGGGTGGAAAATGAGGAAGGAGGAGTTCAGACCAGGGCTAGAATATCAGTTGATCCATAACAAACAAAAATAAAAAAATGTTTTTAAAGTGTCTATTTAATATTTAAAATTCCTGAAAATTTAAATTTATCTTAAAATATATACAAGTTTATTTTAAATCATGAGAAAAATGTTTCATAGTATTTTCTGCTACTTGTATTGGCTGTCAAAAAGAACTTAAAAAAATTGGATGCACTTTCAAAATATATTACTAAAAGTTCTAAATAAATTATAAGTGAATGAGTACCCATAAAGGTAGGGAAATATGGAAGTCTCTTTTGCCTTGAAGATTTGTCAATCCCAATACTTTAGCATCTTATTTTTCATGGGATGCTGAGTGGGAAGAGATTGAAAAGAAATCTCAGAGTCTGTACACGATGGGGCATGCTATAAGAACCTCTCTACAGCCAACTCCCTTCCACCATTCCCTCCACAATAACCCCTGAAATTCCAAATGGCCATGTGCTCAAGGGTGAGAGCAAATCAAAATGACAAAGCTAATGAGGAATTTCATAATGCTTTCAAATCCTTGGCTTATACAGGTAATGTAAAGCATTGATTTGGCTTAAGGAGGTCATGGAATTATAATGACCCCAGGCACCTTTGAGAAGTAAAAGTACATTTTTTTCTGGAGGGAAGCACATATACTATAGGCCTCAAGTAATTCCTACGAATAAATTTTCACATACAATGTAACATACAGCCAAAGACAACTGGATACACAAGAAAATTAGTCTTCATGAGCAAAATCAGCAGAATCAAACACAACAAAATACCTTAAATAACTTCATATATATTGAAACTATTAGTCAAAGACTGCAAAACATCTAGGTTAATTATAATGACATGCAATATAAGCTTAAAGATACCTATAGAAACAGAAAACTAGAAGAATGAAACACTGTATATTTTAAAAAGCAACCAGACAGAAGTTCTAGAAATTAAAAAATAATTGATGGTTTTCATAGCAAATTAGAAACATCACAGAAAGAATTATTAAAAAGGAAGGTAAATTAGAATAAGTTATCTAGAGTATAGCACAAAGAAACAACACTAGGGATAACAGAGAAGAGCGAGTAAGAGTCAAAGAACATAGAGTGAGAAAGTTTAATATATGTGGAACCAGAACCCAAAAAGGAGAAATAAATGGAATGAGACAGAGACATCCCTCAACAGAAAATTAGACAGTGAAGACAAAAAAAAAATAGGTAAACAGATCAATAGAAACATCCAAAATGAAGATACAGAGAAAAGAATTGAAGTTACATAAAATAACATTAGTGAGGTGGGACAGAGCAAAAATATGTAATATATATGTTATCATAGTCCCAGGATAAGAGGAGGACAGAGAAACAAAACAAGATTATTGATGAGATGATAGTTGAGTATTTCCCAGACATGACAAAAGGCAAGGGTCACAAACCCAATAAATCTCAAGCAAGACATGTAAGAAATGCATTCCTAGAGGAATTATAGAGAAACTTCAGAAAAGTAAAGAGAAAACCTTAAAAGTAGACAGAATAAAAATAGATTATCCTAGCCCTGGCAGGTTTGGAATTTTTTAGTCCCTGTTTTATTTATTTCCACTCTGTTCTTTATTATTTCCTTCCCTCTATTCACTTTGGGCTTTGTTCTTCTTTTTAAGTGTAAGGCTAGATTGTTTATTTGAGATTTTTCTTGTTTCTTGAAGTAGGCTGTGTTGCTATGAATTTTCCTCTTTGAATTGCTTTGGCTGTGCCCCATAGATTGAGGGTAATTGTGTTTTTATTTTCATTTGTGACAAGGTATGTTTTGAGTTCCTCCCTGGTCTTGGTAGTGACCTGCTCATTGTTTAGCAGCATATTATGTAGTCTCCACATGTTTTTCAGTTTTCTTGTAATTAATTGCTAATTTCTTTTCTTTTTTTGTTCGTTGTTTTTTTTTAATATATTTTATTGATTTTCCACAGAGAGGAAGAGAGAGAGATAGAGAGTTAGAAACATCGATGAGAGAGAAACATCGATCAGCTGCCTCCTGCACATCTCCCACTGGGGATGTGCCTGCAACCCAGGTACATGCCCTTGACCGGAATCGAACCTGGGACCTTTCAGTCTGCAGGCCGACGCTCTATCCACTGAGCCAAACCGGTTTCGGCTTGTTTGTTTTTTTAAATTTTTTTCTTTATTGATTAAGGTATTACATATGTGTCCTTATCCCCCCATTTCCCCTCCACCCCCTCCCCACTCATGCCCTCATCACCCTGGTGTCTGTGTTTAATTTCATACAATTGTGATCAGAAAAGATGCTTGATATGATATTATGTTCTTATATTTATTGAGATTTCTTTCATGGCCTAACATGTGGTGTATCTTGGAAAATGTTCCATGTGCACTTGAAAAGAATGTATGTTTTACTGTTTTTAGGTGAAATGTTCTAAAAATATTGAGTTCATGTGATCTCATGTTATCTAAGGCCACTGTTTCCTTGTTGATTTTCTGTCTGAATGATATATCTATTGATGTGAAAGGGATGTTAAATTCTACTATTATTGTATTACTATTGATATCTCCCTTTATGTCAATCAAGATTTGCTTTATAGGCCTAGCCAGTTTGGCTCAGTGGAGAGAGCGTCAGCCTGTGGACTCAAGGGTCCCAGGTTTGATTCCGGTCAGGGGCATGTGCCTTGGTTGCGGAGGCACATCCCCAGTGGGGGCTGTGCAGGAGGCAGCTGATCAATGTTTCTCTCTCATCGATGTTTCTAACTCTCTGTCCCTCTCCCTTCCTCTCTGTAAAAAAATCAATAAAATATATTTTTTAAAAAAGAAAGATTTGCTTTATATATTTAGATGCTCCTATATTAGGTGTGTAGATGTTTTATAAGAGTTACATACTTTTGTTGGATTAATCCCTTTATCATTATGCAATGCTTTATATATTTAGATGCTCCTCTATTAGGTGTGTAGATGTTTTATAAGAGTTATATACTTTTGTTGGATTAATCCCTTTATCATTATGCAATACCATTACTTGTCTTTTGTTACAGCCTTTATTTTAAAGTATATATATTTTTTTCTGATATAAGTATTGCTACCCCAGCTATTTTTCCATTTTCATGAAATATCTTTTCCATTTCTTTACTTTTAGTCTGTATGTGTCTTTTTATCTGAAATGGGCTCTTATAGGCAGCATACATAGAGGTCTTGTTTTTTAATCTGTCTAGTCACCTTATGTCTTTTGATTGGAGCATTTAATTTAAAGTAATTATTGATAGATATGTTGTCACTGTCATTTTATTAATTGTTTCCTAATTGTTTTTGTAGTTCTCTGTTTCTTCCTTCAAATTACACCCCTTGTTTTCCTAGGTCTCCAGTTTACTAATGGCAGGTTGTAGGAATTCTCAGCTTCTATAACTGCATGAGCCAATACCTAATAAATATCTTTACACACGCACATACACATATACACACATATCTCTATTTCTCTATATCTATTTCTAGCTATATCTCTTCTATTGGTCCTGTTTCTCTGTAGAACCCTAATGCACAAAGCATATCTTGTTTATTCATTTCGTTGTTATTAATCCTTTCATGAGTGAGGATATTTTTCCCATTGATATTTAGAGAGAGTAGAAGAGAGGGAGGAAGGGAGGGGGGGAGAGAGAGAAAGAGAAAAACATCAGGTGAGAGACACATTTATTGATTGCTTCCTGCACATGGCCTAACTGGGGCTGGGGATTGAACCTGCAACCAGGTATATGCCCTTGACTGAGAATTGAACCCATGACACTTCTGTGCAAGGCCAATGCTCTAACCACTGGGAAATACCAGCCAGAGCTGTTTATTCTCAGAATGCTACCAGTCAAAGATGGATACAAATTCCCCAGATAAATTTCAAGCCTAACAATGGACAAAATGCGGTTTAGACTAAAGTAAGTCAGGGACAGCCCATCTATCTTCCATCCTAGGGATAAATTCTTCTCATTGTCCAAGTTGGCTACTTTGGGACTGAGAATAGAAAGTTGGAGGCAGGGGATGGAGGGATAGATGCCAAGTCTATTTCAAAATATTTAGGGCTTTTCACTTTATAAATAACATTAAAAGTACCATCAAGGCAATTTAGTTATGAGAGTAAACTAATTAGAATTAAATTGTGGACTGTTGGTAATATTTTTAATTAATCCAGATGTTCTGCAACTATGCAGACCCCATGTGGTCTAGATTCCCAGGAGCCCTGAAGCTCAGTTCCAAGTGTCGTCACCTCTGTTCATGCCTTTGATTTGGGGCCCATGTCTAAAGACTATTGTTTGCTCAGGCCATGGCATCTCTACCTATCTGGGCCTGACTTGCCTGATTGGCATATCACTTGTTTTAGACCTCAGTATCAATTTTTCTGGATAACAACTGTAACTCCCTTCTGATACTCCACCCTACCCCCAAACTCTAAGAAAGTGAATTTTGAATATATTTTCTGACCTGCATTTTAAATTAAATCATCCCACTGTTATCTCCCAATTCCATAAAAGTTGATAACAGGTAGAAAAAAATGTATTTATAAAAACTTTTCTTATTAAACATATTTCTCCACTAAACATTTTGAAAATACTAAGAAAACCCTAATATGATAAAATCATTAATATCTGAGTGATAGAACTGCAGATGGTTACTCTCCAGATTTTATGAAATGTGAGGTTACTTAAGTAACTTTAGTTGAATAAGTAAGAAAGCAACTTGATTCATATAAATCTTATCATTGTTAATAAATGTTTAAGATTATATTTATACTAGTGGCCCGATGCATGAAATTCGTGCACGGGGCTCGGCCCTCGCAGCCCCAGCTTCATTCTGACAGTCGTTCTGCTGTTCAGCTTAATTAGCATATTAGCTCTTTATTATATAGGATACACATACAAACACAAAAATGTGTTATATGTGTGTGAGCATGTATGACTACATACTATATATAAACTTTTAGAGTTAAAGGACCTTACAAAATAGCCTTGCCTCCTTCACAAAATCTAAAATTATCTGTTATGGTCTGTGGTCATTTAAAACCCATTTTTATATTTTAATTTTTATATTAATCAGCTGGCTTGACTGGAATTGCAGAGGAGCAGGGAGTCAGTCATTGGATATTAGAGCTGGAGGGAACTTAATGGACCCAATTCAAGTCCCTGTCAGGTAAATGATGAATTTATTATCATAATAAAAAGTGACCAAGGAAATCAAGCCCAATTTTGTTAATAGGTGTATCTTGGGAGTAATTATATCTGGGCTAGAAGCCAATGCCAAGATCCCTCTCTTCTTCTGAGTATAGTTTCATGTTCAATCTCTTCGCTGTTCCCACAATGCCAAAACCAAACTACAAGTGAACTGATTTAGTCAAAATATCATTCAGTTAGTTGGTCAACATGGTACCAATCCATTAAATTAATATAATAGATTCCCCCTTCCGCTAAATTGAACATGTGTTTTGGTATCTACCATTATAACCCTTCTATATGTGAAATTTTATTTTTGTTTTTTTGTTTGGTTTGTTTTGTTGTTAATCCTCACCCGAGGATATTTTTTTATTGATTTTTTAGAGAGAGTAGAAGAGAAAGGGAGAGAGAGAGAAAAACATCAATGTGAGAGAGACACATCGATTGGTTGAATCCCACACAGGCCAACCAGGGCCTGTTATTGAGCCTGCAACCAAGGTACATGCTCTTGACCGGAATCGAACCCAAAACCGTTCAGTCTACAGTCTGACACTCTATCCAGTGAGCCAAATCAGCTAGGGCTACATGTGATATTTTGGACATTCACCTTCAGATGTCCTACACTCCAAAGTATTATCCAAGAATAGGCAAAAATCATGAAAAGGCAAACCACAAGAAGGAGGAGGTAATTATTTTCAATGACACATATTTAAACCACCTCTACATATTAATAAGAAATGTAGAGATAACTCAAATAAAACATGAACAAAAGATTTGAATAGACACATCACCAAAAAAGAATATTCAAAATGCAAATAAGTACATGAAAAGTTATTTAACATCATTAATCGCCAGAAAAAATTGCAAGTTAAAACTAAAACAAGAGGCTATTATACACCTAGCGCATGGGCTATAACAACTGAATAAGCAGACATCATCCAGTGTTGTTAAGAAAGTGGAGCAACAGTAATTCACGTACATTTGTGCACAGGGGTAGAAATCACACAGTGCTTTTTTGCAGTACCTCTTAAAGCTGAACATAGGCACATCCTACAACACAGCCATTCCATTCCTATGTATGCTTACACATATAAAAAAGACATTTACAAAAATCTCCATAACAACAATATTCATAATAATCCCAACCTGGAAATAACTCAAATGCCCAGGAGTAGTAAAATGTATAAATAAAATCTGAGTTAGAGACAATGCAATTCAATGTCCAACAGGGCAACAGAACTAACTTTTGTGATGACCAGTTTTCTCAGACTGAGGTATGCTCCGGTCTGACACTGAGGCACACAGAGCTATCCTTTGTGGGTATCAATGAAATCAAGCATTTGCTTCATTTTCTTGAAGGACTGAGTGTGTGGAAGGAAGTGGGTTGTAAAAACTGAGTAATGAATATTTAAATACTTGCAACTACTGTAGATAGTAAAAAATGAAGTTGAAATTTTGTTTTTACTTTGGTGGGTTTTTGTGTGTGTGTTTTTTTAGTTGAAATTTTTTAGACATCATTTTATATTCCAAATTTCTACCATTCTTACAGGGCGGTCTGCCGGTATATCTGAATTAATGATATAACTTTTTTGATAAAAAGAAGGTACTTGATAAAGGGATAGGGAAGAATATGAGCTTTTGGCTTTGCTGAGAAATAAATGTGAATCAAGCAGGCTGTGAGGTTGCTATGGAGACAAGTCACTGATATAGTCACTAAACACCCCACAAAGTTCCCTGTTCTCTGCATCCACAATAATCTTCATGAAAGGTCTGATGATGTCATGCCACTTAATTTATTTTTTTAATTTGTAAGATTGTAAGTTATACCTTGTATGTGATCTCAAGGCATTCAGTATTCAACAGACAGTCATGGAACCTTTTCAATGTGGCAGCACGGTTCCAAATGCTGGGTGGCAAGAGCCAGTGTGTGAAAGAAGTGAATAGACACATTTGTGCATCGTTTGATAGTAGAAGATAATTTTCTAATGAATTGGAAAAATGGTTGGAAAGGAGGAGGGATATGAATCAGGGTTGATCTGGGGTTTTCCCCTAAGAAATTAAAAGGATGGTTGCAATTTGCCAAGATGATAAATAATGTGAAAAGGTCAGACTTAGAGGGTAAAAAAATTAGAAACTCCAATTTGGGCTTGTCAGGTTGAAAATGCTTATTAGACATCCATCGTGGCAATGTTGAGCAAGCAGGTGCAGATATGATTCAGATTCAGAACGAGGTCCAGTCTGAAGATATATAGTCATATCTGCAGGTAGGTTTTAAAGCCACAAGAATGGATGAGCTCACCAAGCAAGTGTATATGGACAGAAAGAAGGATGGGGGACAGAACCTTGGGAGCACTCCAAAGTTTAGAGAGCTGGAAGATGAGGAGAAACAGAGCAAAGGAAACAAACAAAAAGACACCAAGGAAGTAGCAGGAGAACCAAGAGAGCACAGGTCCTGGAACAGGGACAGCAGGGGGTTAACACACAGCTGCAGGCAGGTTGACCGAGAATACAAGAAAGTTCTCGTCCTCTTGTTTCTAATTTTCAGTAAAATAGAGGAAGGGTTATCCACTAGGAGTGAAGGTGGGACAAAGATAGTGGAGGTTTGGAGAAAGACAAGGCACAAAATAGTAGCCTAGAGAGTGCTACTAAAGATAGCCGGTGGTCCTAAGGGCAAAAGATCAGCATTATGAATAGAGAGTGACATGACAAGATGGTTTTGTGTTTCTCTCCAGCCACAGCTAGATGCTTAGAACAGGTGAGGAGAAGGCAGGGAGCTTGATGAACCCAAGGACTGGGCTTCCCCAAATGACTATGGGAAAGGGAGAGAGAGAGAGAGCAAGAGAGAGAGAGAGAGAGAGAGAGAGAGAGAGAGAGAGAGAGAGAGGGAAAGGAGGTAAGGTGCATACAAAGCATGAATGATGGACTAGGGAAGCTAAGCTGGGAACTAAGGACAATGATGCAATGAGGAGGTGGAGGGGAGTGAGAAAGTCAGAGGGTCCTTGGATTGCAAATCCTGAAGGGTGAAATACATTATTGAGTTGAGGTGCATGAGGGAGTGAGCTGGCCAGTCAGTAAGAGGTGGTGATCTTAAAGTGGAGTGGTGAAGCTGAGGTCAGGAAAGGGCACAGCACCTAGTAATGCAAAGGTCTAGAGAATGCTAGGGAGTGGAGGGCTAAGAGAGGGTGGAGAAGAGGAAGAGGAAGCCAGAGAGAGGCGGGGAAAGTCATTTATATTGACTTATCAGGAACTATTGTGGGACTCAACTGATGGGGCAAAAGCTACAACTTTCTCTGAGAGATAAGGGCAAGGTCACTGCACAGGCAACTTCAACCAGCTGGAGGACTGAGTGGAGGACTCTGATGCATAGGCTTTTAAGCTAAAGAGGGGGGATGGTCTGAAAGGAGCAGGGAGGAGCCCAGGGCCAAGACATTGAGGGCAGAGAGGGAGGAAACCACCAGAGGGAGCTACCAGGAAGCGTTATCCTCAGGGAAGACCTCATTGTATCTCCTTAATGCAAGATTGAGGATATAGTGGCTTTTGCTACTGAGTGGCCTGTTCAGAGGGCATAGTGGAGGGCAGGGGTCTTTGATGGGGTCAGCTTAGGGGGGTCTCATGGGGATGGGGATCCAGATATTGAAGACATGGTCACATCTGGTTTCCTTGTGGTGCAAACAGTTGCAGTAGACCCATGGAATTAGTCCTGAGACTCTCCCTGCTCTTTGGTGAGGCTGTGGGCTGGGACAGGGCTGGGTGTAGGATGGAGCAGGCAAGGCCCTGCTTCACTTCACTCTGCCCAAGGCAGGCATGGGGCTCCTGGAGCAGTGGTTAGAAGGGTGCACCCCTCCACAAGTCCAGCACTGATCATCACTACCTCTACCGAGAAGTAAAAATAGACCTACCAAGATTTTGAAGTGAGTGCTAAGAGCTGGGAAGAACAGGTATCTGCCCCAATCCTTTCTTTATCATTGCGCCACTACGGCTAATAGTTCCAGGTCAGATGGAAGTTTAACCAGCTGACAGCTCACCAAGCCCGTGTGGTCACTGATTAGAATGGCCGTCCGGCAGTAAGAGAAGAAGACTCCCCTCTGCTGAGGGCTGAGAATAGGGATAGGAATTTAAAGCCTTCTTTCCTGTTCGTATGAGAAATCAGGGTCCTGAACAACACAACTTGGTAAACTGACTATTGGTCCAGCGCGTCCACTGGCAGATGATGCCACCGGCCGTGTTTTTGATTCACCAGAAACCATGTGGAGAGTTAATATCCTGCTTCTCCAGAAGGCAGGGAGTGCTCATGGGTGGGAAGGAAGGAAGGTAGTCAAGGTCAGATGTGCCATGGCGGCTGCTGCAGAAAGTAACAGCCTGGAGTATCGTGGGAAGTGGGGGAAATGGAACCTCAGCCAAGAATAGAAAACTGCATTTTAGGTGAAAAATGGATAGTGGAGATCACTGCTCTCCTCCAAAAACAGTCACCTTTTAAGTGATTTGATTTTACCACTAAACAGTTTGCCCATAAGATAAGTGCTCAGTTCAGGCAGAGGAGGGAGCTGCATTTGAAGAGATTGATGTTTCAGGCTTTTAGATCACATGCAGGAAAAAAAAAAAATAGAAATACACTGTTTCTTTAACCCGCCACAGTGATGCTGCCTGTCCCTCATGCAATTGCTGGGAGAGGCCAGCCTTCCCAAATTAGCATCCAAGCTGGACCTACAGTTGATGGCTTGCAGGCCTGAAAGGGCAGCTGCGGAGAACTACTGGAATGGTATCATAGCATTGGCTTCCAGAGGTGGCAGGCTTTGCCCCAGAAAAATCAGAGGGTAATTGTCAGTGATATCCTTGTTTGGCTGGAAAACTCTATTTGGTGTTTAAACCTAAGGTCAGGTTCCCCAGAGCCCTGGCATCTCATCTCTGGAAAGCAAGGGCAGTTTTAATGGTGGAAATTAGTATGAAGGAGAGTGGATGAGATTCAAGGTGAAGGGAAGCAGCTGTTAAAATATCCACAGTGTTTACATTCCTCTGACATTCCTGCTTGTGGGGGTGGGGGTGGGGGTGTGCTGGAAGTCACATTGGTGGGCGGATCAGAAGGCACTGCTGCAAACAAAAGTGCAGACATTAAATTCCACTTAAACACTGGATGCATTAGTCTCCAAATTGTTCTGGGCACAGCTCCCCTGGTTCCTCTGCCCAGGGAGCCCATTATGGGGGCGGTCCCAAACAGCTGTTAATTGTAGTGGTTTCCCTTGTGCTCATCCCTTGTCAAGCTGAAGACCACAAGCACACTGAGCATTAGTGACGCTGTGCACCACCCATCAGGTGTCTGTAACGCCAGCGGTGGGCGATTAGGCATGATGAGCACATATTCCGAGAACTGTGGAGATGCTGAGCAAACAGGTGATTTATTGCTGTGGAAGGCCAATAAGCGCTGACTAAAGGGAGCAGGGCCCAGAGGAGCAGTGACTAAATGATTTCCTAATGGCTTGCAGGAGTCTCAGTGCTTCCCTCTGTACCTAATGCAATAGCAGAGGGTGCCCTTTGGACCAGGAGAGAATCCGGATCATTAATCCTAGCTGGGTGACTTTTAAGATAAGAGGAAAGAGAGTCGAAGGTAAGGGGAACTGCAGATAGTTGGGAAATTCATTTTTACTGATAGGGGTGAGTACATTTATATTTGTGGTTTCTTGTATCATGAAACAACTCCTTGGAAAGTATAAAGTTTTGGATATCTTACACACCAGGGTGTGTGTGTGTGTGTGTGTGTGTACATACAGATTTACCTACCATTTCAGAGAATTTGTGTACCCTTAAAGCTAACCCATTAAGCCCAGTTTTAGAAGTCCTGCCCTATATAGATTAAGAGGGAAATATTTTATCTAATAACAAAATCCCTTTTCTAAAAGTTTAAAACATGTTATTCAGTGGGGGATAAGTATTCCTCATGAAAAGAGATAAGTAGATAACGGTGTGTGTGTTTTCTGATTGAATTTAAATTCCTCAATTTTTGTCTCTAATTTCTCTTCCAGGGTTTCCGTGTCAATTTGTTGCCTCCAGAATTAGTATTATTATTTTAAAAATCTTTATTATTGAAAGCATTACATATGTCCCCCTTTTTATCCTATTGACCCCTTATAGCAGCGGTTCTCAACCTGTGGGTCGTGACCCCTTTGGCGGTAGAACGACCCTTTCACAGGGGTCACCTAAAACCATCCTGCATATCAGATATTTACATTATGATTCATAACAGTAGCAACATTACAGTTATGAAGTAGCAACGAAAATAATTTTATGGTTGAGTCACAACATGAGGAACTGTATTTAAAGGGCCAGAAGGTTGAGAACCACTGCCTTATAGTCCAGCCCCCCACTCCAGGCCTCCGCCACCCTATTGTCTGTGTCCATAGGTTATGCATACATGCATATAAGTTCTTTGGTTGATCTCTTCCCACCCACACATCCACCCCTGACTTAACTCTGAGATTCTATAATCTGTTCCATGCTTCCATGTCTCTGGATCTATTTTGTTCAACGGTTTTATTTTGTTCATTAGATTCCACATATGAGTGAGATTATATGATACTTGTCTTTTTCTGAATGGCTTATTTAGCTTAGCATAATACTCTCCAGGTCCCTCCATGCTCTCTCAAAGGGTAAGAGATTCTTCTATTTTTTACTGCTGCATAGTATTCCATGGTGTCAATGTACCACCACTTCTTGATCCACTCATCTATTGATGGGCACTTGTGCTGTTTCCAGTGCCCAATTGTAAATTGTGCTGCTATGAACACAGGGGTGCATACATTCTTTCTGATTGATGTTTCAGGTTTCTTAGCATATATTCCTAGAAATGGGATCACTGGGTCTAATGACAGTTCCATATTTAATTTTTTGAGGAGACTCCATACTATCCTATATAATAAAAGGCTAATATACAAATTGTCCCCTTGGGAGTTCGACTGACCAGGAGTTCGACCACTTGCTATGACCTGCGCTGACCGCCAGGGGCCGGCACAGAATGAAGGAAGGCCCCCGCCAGCAGCCGGTAGCCAGGGAAGAAAGGCCCTGATTGGCCCTGATCACCGGCCAGGCCTAGGGACTCTACCCATGCATGAATTTCTTGCACCAGGCCTTAGTTTTCAGTAATTAAATACACCAGTCTGCATTCCCACCATTAGTATAGTAGGGTTCCCTTTTCTCCACATTCTCATCAGCACTTGTCATTTGTTGATTTGTTGATGGTAACCATTCCGACAGGTGTGAGGTGATACCTCATTGTCTGATGACCAGTGATTTTGAGCATTTTTTCATATGTCTCTTGGCCATGTGTATGTCCTCTTCCGAGAAGTGTCTATTTAGATCTTTGACCATTTTTAATTGGATTGTTTGTCTTCTTTTTGTTAAGTTGTATGAGTTCCTTATATATATTGGATATTAACCCTTTAACAGATGTATCATTGCCAAATATGTTCTCCCATAGAGTTGACTCCCTTTTCATTTTGTTGATGGTTTCTCTTGCTATGCAGAAGCTTTTTATTTGGATGTAGTCCCATATGTTTTTCTCCCTAGTTTCCTTTGTCCTAGGAGATGTGTCCCCAAACATATTGCTATGAGAGATGTCTGAGATTTTGCTGTCTATGGTTTCTAGCCTTACATTTAAGTCTTTTTTTCCATTTTGAACTTATTCTTGTGTATCATGTAAGTTGGTGGTCTAGTTTCGGTTTTTTTGAATGTATCTGTCCAACTTTCCCAGCACCATTTATTGAAGAGACTGTCTTGACTCCATTGTATGTTCTTGCCTCCTTTGTCAAATATTAATTAAGCGTAATGGCTTGGGTCGATTTGTGGGGGCTCTGTTCCATTGATCTATATGTCTGTTCTTGTGCCAGTACCAGGCTGTTTTGATTACAATGTGTTGCCTCCAGAATTAAATATGGGTAAAACTTAGTCAACTATTAACACAATATGTATTTAACATTTATAATGTGTAAGTATGCAGAGATGAGCAAGTCTGCTGTAAAAAAAGAGATACTTAAAAAGCAACTCTAATACCACCTAGAATGTGACTGTAAAACAGCAGCCCAAGTAGATAAAAGGGGGGGATGTAAATCCTGGGTGTCAAAACCTGGGAAGGTTTCATGAATGACATATAATTTAAATCAATGTTAAAAGTGTTAATTGCTTCTTCCTGAACCTTCAGTGGGAAATGCACTTCATGTTACAGTGTAGTACGCATATTCATATATATGTGAAGAATTTCACAAAGCAATATTCCCCTTATTATGGGCCAATGTATTCTCTTGTGTTCTATTCTATTCTACTCTACCATATGCCACTTATTCTCACTTAACCAAAAGCCATGGTTGGAACCTATGAAGTTCATTTCATAACCAATGGGTTGTTTTCTACAGCTCTATAAACACTGCCTTAAAGGATGGTGAGGATGGGGATACTTTGCATGATTAATATCGCTTTCATTTCCAGAAATTCTATGATATAGATACCTTTAACATCCCTGTTTTTCAGATATGGACACTGAGACTTGGCAAGGTTAAGTAACATGTCCTAGGTCCTGAAGCTCTTAAGTAGTGCAATGGGAATTTGAACCCAGTGCAATGTGACTATGCAAAGGCCCAAAAGCTTGAAAAGACATAGAGGGAGGAAACTGTATTTGGGGCAACATGCCCTTTGGCTATAGTGTAGGAAATTAACAGGAAATTGGGGAGAGATGATTATAAAAGGAATCACATGTCATTACCCTATCTAATAATAGAGAAACATGGTAATTAACCATAACTTCGCTACCCTTCCCATTGGCTAATCAGCAAGATATGCAAATTAACTGCCAACCAAGATGGCGGCCGGCAGCCAGGCAGCTGAAGTGAACAGGAGGCTTGCTTGCTCCAGTGATGGAGGAA
This sequence comes from Myotis brandtii, assembly GCF_000412655.1. Taxonomy (NCBI): domain Eukaryota; kingdom Metazoa; phylum Chordata; class Mammalia; order Chiroptera; family Vespertilionidae; genus Myotis; species Myotis brandtii. Next base: position 203,801 of record NW_005370787.1, read on the forward strand.
GCCAACGTTCCCCACCTGCGCTGCTGGGCTCTGAGCTTGCACTCTAAGCAACTATGTTGCAATTATAGAAGCTAAACAAACCCCATGCTTTCAGCCAGCCAGCCGAGCTGGAGTTGCAACAGTGTTTCAATTATAGAAGCCAAACAAACCAGATACCTGCTTTCAGCAGCCGAGGTCTCAGAGCTGGAGCTGAGCCTTAGAACTAAAGCTGGCTCTCAGTTCCAGTGACAGCCATAGAAGGTAAATAAATCCCAGAATAAAAAAAAGAAAAGAAAAAAAGGAGAGGTTGGGAGCTTCAGTCATCCGCCAGCCTGAAAACGGCCCTCAGCCCCTCACCCAGACTGGCCAGGCACCCCAGTGGGAACCCCCACCCTGAAGGGGGTGTGACCAGCTGCAAACAGCCATCATCCCCTCACCCAGGCTGGCCAGGCACCCAAGCGGGACCCCCACCCTGATCCATCTGCCCTGCTCTGTGCATGACAGGGGGTGGCGCCCCAACCTCCCCATGGACCCTGCCTTGAGTGTGACAAGGGGCAGTGCCCCAACGCCCCAATCGGCCCTACCCTGAGCGTGACTGGGGGTGGCATCGCAACCTCCCTATCTGCCCTGCTCTGTGCATGACAGGGGGTGGCGCCCCAACCTCCCCATGGACCCTGCCTTGAGTGTGACAAGGGGCAGTGCCCCAACGCCCCAATCGGCCCTACCCTGAGCGTGACTGGGGGTGGCATCGCAACCTCCCTATCTGCCCTGCTCTGTGCATGACAGGGGGTGGCGCCCCAACCTCCCCATGGACCCTGCCTTGAGTGTGACAAGGGGCAGTGCCCCAACGCCCCAATCGGCCCTACCCTGAGCGTGACTGGGGGTGGCATCGCAACCTCCCTATCTGCCCTGCTCTGTGCATGACAGGGGGTGGCGCCCCAACCTCCCCATGGACCCTGCCTTGAGTGTGACAAGGGGCAGTGCCCCAACGCCCCAATCGGCCCTACCCTGAGCGTGACTGGGGGTGGCATCGCAACCTCCCTATCTGCCCTGCTCTGTGCATGACAGGGGGCGGCGCCCCAACTCCCCAATCGGCCCTGCTCTGAGCCCGACCAGGGGCTGCACCTAGGGATTGGGCCTGCCCTCTGCCACACGGGAGCAGGCCTAAGCCAGCAGGTCATTATCTCCCAAGGGGTCCCAGACTGTGAGAGGGCACAAGTGGGTCTGAGGGACACCCCCCCCCACCAGTGCACAAATTTTTGTGCACCGGGCCTCTAGTCTATATATATAAAAGCCCAGCAACCATTATGGTGAAACGACCGGAACGACCGGTAGGTATGACATGCACTGACCACCAGGGGGCAGGCGCTCAAAGCAGGAGCTGCCTGGTGGTCAGTGTCCTCCCACAATGAGAGCACCACTCAGCCAGAAGCCGGGCTCACAGCTGGCAAAGCAGCTGCAGCACACAAGCCTCTCCTGCCTCTGGCAGGCACATCTCCAGCGAACAGACTACAGTCCCAATGCCTGGGTGGTGGGGATGTAGCCAGAATGACCAGGGATCAGCCGCCATTGGCCCCTGGAACTCTTCCTTCAGACCCTGTGGCTGTACTGCACCCTTTACCTATTGCACTCTGGTTCTCTGGATGCGGACTCAGGAAAAACCCACAGAGGGGCTTTAAGCACATATTGCCTGGGCCGGTCCCCATCTCAAGAGTGAGTGCCAGTGAAGTCCAGCCCAATGACCGAGACCCACATGTGTCCAGGGATAGCCCTTCGCAACTTTCACCTACCACCCGGCCCCGGCCCCATCTCCCAGAAAGGTCGATGTCCTGGCACCAAATACCTGCTCCTGGATCCCTGCAGAGTGCTGGTTGGCTCCAGTGGGTGGAGGGGCACCAGCAGGTGCTGGTCTGACCTGTTCAGTTCAGGCAGCCCCACACTTAGGCCAGGAGTTGTGTGGAAAAATCACCCCCTATACCCTGCAGGTACAATCTACTGCAAACAAATGCAGCGTGGAACATTTGCGTGTGACCAGGATGACTTTGATACCTATGCCGGCCCGCTGGAACTCTCCCTCAGGCATCAGGGCCATGTTCCACCCCTTAACTATTGCCCTGTTCCTTCGGATGTGGAACTGAAATACTAAGAACCCGCCTTACCTGGGATCATGATCGGCCTCTCCCTCCTTCCTTCCTACCAACCCCAGCTGCCACTTCCAAGCTGGACCGGTCCCCACCTCCGGAGAGAGTCCCAGAAAAATTGAGAAAATCCCAATCTGACGAGCGGGTCTCCCACACGTGTCCGCAGCCAAACCCATCTCACCCCTCCCAGGCCTGGCCTTCATCCGGACTCCCACGTTCCCTGGCAGCTCCTGTGGGCTGGTGGGCCAACAGATGGTGGCTCCCATGGACAGACCCCCAGCAGTGCTGGTAGCCGGCCAAGGATGCCCACAGCTCAGCTAGAAGTTGCCATGAGGTACATACCCCATAAGCCTATAGTTACAATCTCTGGGGAATAGATGAAGTGTGGACACTCGGAGTAACCGGGATGAGCCTGATATCGCTGCCGGGCTCCTGGAACTCTGCCTCGGACATCAAGATCAAATCTCATCCCTTACTGATTGCCCTGGAGCTACAGAGGAAGACAGTAATATATAAGTGGCCACAAGGTGGCGACTGACAATTGGGGTAAAAGTCAGAGAGATGGATCTGAAGGGTGGGGGTGTGGGTGAAAGAGCACCCCTGCCCTCCAAGATCTCCAACTTTGTATTGTTCACCTCAGAGCATCTCTTACCTAGCTCTGAGTGGTGGAAAGCATCCAGCACAACCCAAAGGGTCTATTGGAGACCTCCCGGCTGGCAAGGCGTGACCCTGGCCGCAGAAGGGACATTTGGAAATATTTTTTCAGGAAGCTGCAGGGAGGAGGACAGACTCCCCAAATGACTTCCCAGCAGCTCATGGGGATGTTGAAAGTCCCCGAGCATGCGGGCACAGGCTCCTGATTTCCTTTCAATGTGCACACATCTGTGCACTAGGCCACTAGTCCTATATAATAAAAGGCTAATATGCAAATCGAAGGAACAGCAGAACGACTGGTTGCTATGATGCTCATTGACCACCAGGGGGCAGATGCTCAATGCAGGAGCTGCCCTCTGGTGGTCAGTGTGCTCCCACAGGGGGAGCACTGCTCAGCCAGAAGCCCGGCTCACGACTGCTGGCTTAGGCCCACTCCCTGAAAACTCCCAGACTGTGAGAGGGATATCTGACTGCTGGCTTAGGCCTGCTCCCCGCGGACATCCCCTGAGAGGTCGCCGACTGCGAGAGGGCACAGGCCGTGCTGAGGGACTCCCCCGACCCCCATGCACTAATATCGTGCACTGGGCTTCTAGTTTTTAAATAATTTAAGTAAAATACTTTGTCTTTAATCCCTTATCTCATTGTCAATGTCCTACTAGATGATCTGCCTCCACCTTTAGTCTAATTCTCCCATACTTAATGTGTAGCTATATCCATTAAGAAATACAATTAATTCACAGAAGAGAGTTGAAAACTTATGTGCTTTAATGCTCGGGAAAACAACAACAAAAATATACGATGGGGCATCTGGAATACTGTCAACAATAAAAATATATATTTTTAAAAAAATATATGACAAGAAGCCTGTTCTCAAAAAATATTATTAGGTAGGCAGAACTTACCTGAGTGAAAGTATATAGGTATATTAACCATATACACACACACATAGGTAAAATGTTATTCTCAAAAATAAAATGTATAGGACAAATACCATAATTTGTGGTAGTGAGGAAAGGGAGAAAACACTTTCATTTGGTTCTTAGAAGTAGATGGGATATACAAGGACAATATAGAAGGGAGACATTCCAAGTAAAATGATAAGAAGTTTGAACTCAGAGAATACTTGGGTAGTGGGTGGTGGTGGGAAGTAGGGACAGAAAGGGGATTGGAGATGAAAGCAACTGGAAGACATTAGAAAGGTGGTAAAGATTCAAGGCTGGGACTGATTCAGTGACAACGTTTTTTATAGTTTTAAAAATGATTTATCTATATCATGTAGCTATATGGATATACACTTCTTTAATAAAATTATTTTTCATAAAAACAAAAGAAAGGAGGGAACTGGAGGACTGGGTGAAAAAGGGGATGGGGTTAAGAAGTACAGATTGGTAATTACAAAATAGTCAAGGGGATGTAAGTATAGGAAATATAGTCAATAATATTGCAATAACTATGTATGTTGCCAGGTGGGTACTAGAAATATTGGGGGTAACACTTTGTAAAGTATATGATTATCTAACTACTGAATGGTGCACACCTAAAACTAATAAAAATAATATTGAGTTTAAACTGTAATTGAAAAATAAATTGAGACTTGCATTCTTATAAGAGCAGATAGAAAAAATATATATAAGTATAAAAACAAACCAAAAACCTAACCCATGTTTACAGTTTTAAGAGTTATCTATTGCATTTTTAAGTTATCAGGATTATTTAGATTGGAGCACCCACATTTTAAATTGGCCTGGGGACACCTCAGAGTTAATATACAGTGGTCATTGTATTTTCATTTTTAAGGAATAATGAAACACTCTCATTTGCCCCCATGTTTCATTTAATACCTCCTAAAGTAATGAAAGGTATATACAGGCATGGGCTGAAGTAGGTTTACAGTTGTTTGTATGGAATATATATAATATAAGAATAAATAATAATGCAAGAATAAACTGTTTCACATACTCAAAACTGTAAACCTACTTTTGCTCACCCCTGTACATTCAAAAAAAAGCATAAAATTTTGGATACCAGGGGTCAAGTTCTTAATAATGACTATTGTTGCAATGTTCATGACACCATAGACAACAATCCTTTTCCTGTTCCAAAGGTGATCATTTTAGTTCTGTGTTGACTAGCTAGGTTATTTGCTATATTTATTTTAATATATTGCCTGTTCAGTAGAAAATAGATATCAACTCTCCTTTTTGATGATCTGTGATTTACTTTCTAAAATGGAAACAATGAGAAATAGATCTATTTTGAATGGCTATTAGCAGAAAGCAAAGGAAGTTTAAAAGATATCTTTAACTTCCAAGCTGTTAAGGACAACTGCCCTCACAGCTTCCATTAAAATGTGCCTCCAATAGCCCAGGGCTCTGGTCCAGTAGGAAAGAGCCAATGATGGTTCTTCGCTAATAGCAAAGCACCAATTTGGTTACCATTGGGGAGTGTGTGTTAGTGTGATTTTGAAGAAATTAGTCAGACCTTATTTTACCTATTTTGTGTGACTACAGATAAAAATGGTTTAACTATCACACATTTGTTCTCAAAATCTGCACCTCTCTGAATTACAGTGCATTCTTGTTTGTCATGGTAGTTACATTTTATAAAGCCAACGTGAACACTGAATTAGTGAATATGGAATCATTGTTCCTAGGAGAGATACAGGATTAGGTTCCTGTGAGCCTCGAGTCACATTTTCATCAACTGATTAATACATAACCATGTTCTATGTGTGTTTCTGTCCTAAAGACATCTCATTTAATATATGTTATTGATTCACTAACATTGAACTTGGCCAATAACAGTATCTATAATCCATGCCTGAACAAAGTTTACCAACTTGAAGGGGTATCCAATTCACCTAAATATTGAAAACTGAAATTCAAAAAGTACTCTGTATAATGTATTCTTTTGTGTAAAAACTAAAAGAAAACCAACAAAATTTCCTATGTATGTGTGTTAATTTGCACAAGCATTATGAAAGAACTGAAATATAATAATACCAGGCTGTTAGCAGTAAAGGGCAGAATGGGAAGAAGTGTGTTAACATTAATCATAAATATGTTTTACTTATGTGTTTAAAAATATGGTTTATACAACTTATTTTTAAATTATTTACTTATTTATAAAAACATAAAAGTTTCAATTAAACCACTGGCTCTCTTTAGCTGGCAGAAGAACATAAAAAATTTAAACTAAGGAGTTAGTATCTGTGACTACTAAAGAGAAGTTTTAAATTATTTAAATTAAACTTGAATTAGAATAAAATAATGCTAGTGGATTAAAAAGTCTTGATAAAAGTTCAATTTTATAAAGAATATACATGATCAAAATGATGAGAAAAGTAGAAAACCTGGAAAAATAACAACTTATAAAAAATGAAAAAGTTATCAAATAATTACTTCCAAAAAGACTAAGCCCTAATGACTTTTAGCAGCCAATCCTTTTAAAAAGATTATTTCAGTACCATAAAAATAGTTGAAGGAAGCAAAAACCTTTAAAGCTACTTTATTTATTCCAGTGAAATGGAAACTGTGTGTGTGTGTGTGTGTGTGTGTGTGTGTGTGTGTGTGAGAAACACACACAAAGAGAAAAATAATACATCTATCAACTTGCTGAGGGGGAGGAATGTGAAACTAGAGAGCCAGAAACTTGGAACAATGTTTGGCAGAAAAAGCAGACTAGATCAGAAGGGCATAGAAACCAGAGAAAAGAAAATATTGCACACAGAGAAGAAATGTGCAGACTAAAACCACACTTTCTCCTATTGAAGCCCTTAGGCCACTTAAACCAGAAAGGGCTCATGCAATTCATAGAGCAGAAGTTGACTTTGAGTTCCAACTTGAAAAATATAACCATTTTAATCTTGTATGCATTGAATAGTATCTATAATAATAAAAGCATAATATGCTAATTAGACCCGATGTCCGGCAAAGCCACAGATGTGGGGGCTGAGGCAGAGGCAGCTGCCGATGTGGCGATGTGGCGGGGGCCGAGCTCCTTGCACGAATTTTGTGAATTGGGCCTCTGGTATAATGATACTAGTAAGAATGATAGAACCTACAAGCAGAAATTGACAAACCTGCCAATACAATGGGAAACTTTTTAACTTGAGTAATTGATAGGCCAGGCAGACAACAACAACAAAAATAGAGAAGCTATACAGGATTTAACCAACACAACTAATAAGAGCAATCTAATGAATCTTACTAAAATATTCACCCACATATCTACAGGCAGGAGCCAACCAAGGAAACAGAAACCCTAAGTCTTTAAAACAGGGTGACAGGATTTAGTGCTAGAAATTGGTTACACATGTGATGGACGAGTTGCAATGACAGATGGGTGTTCTTGAGCCAAGAGATTAGAGCAGCAGGAAGCCATCACCCCTTCAAAGCTGGGATCAGGAATAATGGACAGCTTTTCCAAGCAGTTTTACCATAATTAGTTGGAGAGGGATTTGGGGTCAGGGTTTGGTTTGGTTTTGCTGTTTCAAGGGATCGCTCCCCTTGCCCCTGAAGGAAGCATTTCTGAGCCTCCTCTGAGCCTCCTCTTCACTGACGCTGTGGGGAGTTTGAGGTCCAAGGGGAGAACAATTTAATAAAGAGCATACGGAGGTCCAGGTCTGCCTCTTTACTTTCTAAAAAAGAAAGAAAAAAAAACCACAGAGAAAAACCAAATATGTTATATAAGGATATTCTCTGAAACAAATCTGCAGATGGAAGCAGGAGCATACTGTGTTCCAAAAAACTGTAATACAGAAAGCTTAACAGAGAGCCCTATCCTGGCGAAGTGGTTGAGCTTCAAAGATGAAGGATTTCTCTAGGCATCCAGGCAGCAATATCATATCTCCTAAACAGAGAAAGCTGTCAGGCTGGCCTCCAACGCTCTATAGTGGTGTGGGTGCCAGGAGACATTAGTGCTCGCTGTGTTCTGAAGGGAAGAGTGACTGAGAGCTCAGTCTCCCCAAACACCTTGTGTTTCAAGTTACATAATTTGGGGGGCCCAAAGCAAAATGAAAATGTGGGGCCATTATCTAAAAGAATATTAAGAATTTCAAGACGGTGACAGCAGAACATTAAACCAAGCACAAGTTCCTTCTCAGGGCAGGGCCCTTTGCGGTAGCACTGGATGCATGCTAATCAAGCCAGTCCTGCTTCGTTGTGTACCGGTAAAGAGAACACTCGGGCATACGTACAAAATACAGTGTGAACCCTACTCAGCAAATTATTTGATAACAAGAACCCAGAGATGAAGTAAAACAAAGAACTTCAAAATAAAGACACTGCACTGCATTGAATTTATCTCTATATAAAACAAATACTAAACAATTTGGGGAATTATGGTTACAGAATATGAATATTTTACAATAAAAGAAAGAATGAAATTGCTAATGCACTTATCTAGCCCTGCTGGATAATTAGCTGATACTGCCTAAAATTACATTATGTATTTAATGAGACATAATGACTTCATACCCTCAATGCTTTATTTAGTATTTTTCCTTAATGGTAGAGAGATCTTTTGTTGGGAAATCTCTCATGGAATAGAGAAAAATGTATGTGAAGGTTAAGGGATCTCACTCATTTTACTTCAGTTTATTTTTCTTCTATAATATTCAGGTAAGTTACATTATTAAAGTATTAACTTCTTTTTTGAAAAATATGTGACTGTTTTTATGCAAGCCCAACTGTTAATGACTGTTCATAGATAGTAGGATCTGAGTGTTTTACTTTTCATCTTTACCTTCTCATCATAACCAACTAGAAAACCAGACAAAATGAATGAGGCAACTATGTTCAGATATTGGACAACAGGCAGTGCAGGACTGCAGTACCTGAGATTGGGGAAGCAAATGAGGTGAACCTCAGCTTTCTTCTTTACAGATACTTTCTGGATAACAGTGCAGGGAGGAGGGCTAGAGACCAGCACAGTAGTTTCCCAGAGGTGAGGCAGCAGAGACTGGAGTTTGGGCGAGAGGAAGCATATGGAATTTGGAGGCAGGGCAATGGGAGGAAAGTGCTACATGGAATAAAAGCTCCAGAGCTACGCACTGCAACACGGATGACCTTGAAAATATTAAGTGGAAGAAAGCAGTCACAAAAGATTACATATTGTATGATTCTATGTATATGAAAAGTCCAGAATAAGGAAATCTGTAGCAAAAGAAAATAGATCAGTGGTTGCCTAGGTGTGGGGATGGGACGGTGGGGAGTGATAACTAAGAATGGTCGTTTTGCCCTAACCGGCTTGGCTCAGTGGATAGAGACTCGGCCTTCGGACTGAAGGGTCCCAGGTTTGATTCCGGTCAAGGGCATGTACCTGGGTTGCGGGCACATCCCCAGTAGGAGGTGTGCAGGAGGCAGCTGATCAATGTTTCTCTCTCATTGATGTTTCTAACTCTCTATCCCTCTCCCTTCCTCTCTGTAAAAAATCAATAAAATATATATATTTTTTTTAAAAAAGCAGTGACTTCTTGGTTTCTGGGTGGACTCTCAACTGCTGAGTCACACCAGCCAGGCAAAGCTGTCCTTTAAATAAAAAAAATTTTTTTTTAAAAAGAATGGTCGTTTTGAGGGGTGGTGATGATGAAAATGTTCTAAAATTGACTGTGGTTATAAATGCACAGCTCTGTGAATATACTAAAAACAATTGACTTCTGTAGTTTAAATGGGTGCATTGTATGGGATGTGAATTATATCTGAATAAAGCTTCAGCAAACTAATATATTTTTCAAAAGAGTGGATATGAATGTGGAAAAAAATGAGTTTCAGATACTATGGATGAGTACATTGGTACAGTCTATGGAAAGCAGTCTAGTAGTAGTACCTAGTAGAAGGGGAAGTCACACACTCTGACCCAGAAATTCATCTTCTGTGTGTGATCTGGAGTGGTACTACTCCATCCAGGATTAGATAAAGAGCTTGCACCAGAATATTAATTAGTACATAGCTCCCTTTGTGGAGAAAGCCTTGCTGTGAAATGTCAAGTGGCCTAAAAAATGTGTTGTGGCTTGCTCTGTCCCAGACTCCTTATCTTGCCATGGACTGTAATAATTGGTGGATAAAACTCCAGTTTAAGGACCACATTTTAAGTAGTACCTCAATAGAGTCTGGGTTGATAATCCTGGTTATATCACTCCAGGTAAAAGCAATACCTTGTTTAAAATAACCCTTAGAAGGATTCATCCCAACAATTCAGATCCCCCTAAACAGTTCACTTATGAGCTTTGTGTCTTTGCAAGAGTTGCCCTATCATCTGGAAGTTTCTTCCTAGTCTACCTAGCACATCTTAATCATCTTTAAACTCAGCTTGGCATCCATTCACCTGCCTTCAGATGGTCTCTCTTGCCAATGTCCACTCCCCAACTCTCCGTATTAACCAGCATGCCCCTCACTCTGTAACATGCCCTCCACCCACCAAGGGCAGTCCTCTCTGGGGTGCTCTACAGTGCTGCCGCTGGCTTCTCCCATCATCTCAGTGTGTCACTTCAAAACACTGGACCAGGGGGTGTGTTATTATGATAACACAATTTAATTAAAGCTTACCAAACCAAAAAAATGTGCATGGGCAAAGGATGTGTTTCTCTTAAAACTAATTTGAATGCTCTTTTGAGAAGACTCGATGAAGCTGTCCTCAAAAATGCAAAAAAAAAAAATGTGAAAACTAGGCAAAATAAGTGTGAAAGTTTGGGAAATCAATGAAAAATGTAGAGGAATAGGGAACTCAGGTGCTTCAAAAGAGGTTTTTGAGGTTCACTTCTCAGATTGAAGCAGGAGCATACTGTGTTCCAAAAAACTGTAATATAGAAATCTTAACAGAGAGCCATATTCTGGTCAAGTAATTGAGCTTCAAAGATGAAGGATTTCTCTAGGCATCCAGGCAGCAATATCATATCTCCTAAACAGGGGAAGCTGTCAGGCTGGCCTCCAACGCTCTATGGTGATGTGGGTGCCAGAATACATTAGTGCTTGCTGTGTTCTGAAGGGAAGAGAGTGAGAGCTCAGTATCCCCAAACACCTTGTGTTTCAAACACAAAAAACCAAACACTTTGTGTTTCAAACACAACCCAGCTACATAATTTTTTGGGGGGGACACTGTGTGGGAGTACATATTCACCAATGATACGTTTGATAATGGGATCATTTCCAAAATATATAAAGAACTCATACAACTCAACAAAAGGAAACAAGCAATCGAATTAAAAAATGGACAACGGACCTGAATAGATACTTCTCCAAAGAGGACATAGAGATGGCCAGTAGATATATGAAAAAAATGTTCAACGTACTAATCATCAGAGAGATGCAAATTAAAGCCAGTGAGATATCATCTCACACTTGCCACAATAGCTATAATCAATAAATCAACAAATGACAAGTGCTGGTGAGGATGTGGAGAAAAGGGAACCCTAGTACACTGCTGGTGGGAATGCAGACTGATGCAGCCACTGTGGAAAATAGTATGAACCCAGCTATTTGACCCAGCAATCTACTTCTGGGAATATATCCTAAGTTGCCTGAAACACCACTCAGAAAGAATATACACACCCATATGTTCATAGCAGAGTTATTACAATAGCTAAAAGCTGGAAACAGTCCAAGTGCCCATCAGTAGATGAGTGGATAAAAAAGATATGGTATATTTACACAATGGAATACTATGCCAACTGTAAAAAAGAATTATCGCTTACCCTTTGAGACAGCATGGAGGAACCTGGAGAGTATTATGCTAAGTGAAATAAGCCAGTCAGAGAAAGACAAATATCACATGATCTCACTTATTCTTGGAATCTAATGAACAAAATAAACTCAGGAACAACATACATCCAAAAACATGAAAGCATGGAACAGACTGCCAGATCTCAGGGGGAAGGGGGTAGTGGAGGGAAGAGATCAACCAAAGAACTTATATACATACTCGCATAGCCCATGGACACAGACAATAGTGAGGTGAAGGTTTGGAGTGGGGTGGGAATCAGGTGGAGGGAGGCAAAGAGAGTGGGCAGATGGGAAACATCTGTAATACTCTCAACAATAAAAATAAATTTTTTAAAAAGAGTGATTAACTAAATTGTGGAATATTGATTTAACAGAATACCATATCGTCACTGAAAGGAATTTAATGCATATCAATGTATATGGATAATCTCAAAGTGTATAATGTTGAATACAAAAGAAAGGTAAGAATACCATTGTGTTTACATTAATTAATAAAAATAAATGCTCTTTTATGTTCCTGGAAGCAAATATGTGATGTATTTTATGTATATACTAGAGGCCTGGTGCACAAAATTTCGTGCACTCAGGAGGGGAGGTGGGGGTCCCTCAGCCCGGCCTGTGCCCTCTCGCAGTCTGGGACCCCTCAGGAGATAATGACCTGCTGGCTTAGGCCTGCTCC
>NW_005370787.1:216757-222349 GCF_000412655.1 Myotis brandtii
CCAGCTTTAGCTCTGAGGCCTCGGCTGCTGAAAGCAGGTTTCTGGCCTTTGTTTGCCTTCTGTATTTGATACAATGTTACGGTACTGCTGGCTGAAGCCTGGCTGACTAAAGCAGGTTTCTGGGGTTTTGTTTAGCTTCTATATTTGTAACATTGTTTCTTAGAGTTGCAGCTCAGAGGCCGGCAAGGCAGGCGGGGAAGCTTGGCTTCCTCCGTCACTGAAGCAAGCAAGCCTCCCTGTTAGTGTCAGCTGCCTGGCTGCCGGCCGCCATCTTGGTTGGCAGTTAATTTGCATATCTCCCTGATTAGCCAATGGGAAGGGTAGCGGAGGTATGGCTAATTACCATGTTTCTCTTTTATTAGATAGGATAGAAGATATCTACTAAATTCACGAAAAGGGCTACCTTTGGGGAAGGTACCATTGGGAAGGAGAGAATTCAGACTTGGAATAGAGAACAAAGAGACCTCAATTTTATCCATAACACTTTATTATATACTAGGGGCCCAGTGCACAAATTTGTGCACCTTGAAAGGAACTGTGGGCTGCGACGCTGCAGTTGGCACAGGGGCAGGTCTTGGCCCATCTTCTGTGCCCCCACCCTGCCCTTCCCACTGCAGTCTCCTGTCCCCTGTCAGCTCACACCCGCTGACAGCGCAGAGTGATTGGGGCTGGTGCTGTCAATGGGTGCAAGCACTGGCTGCTGCCCCAATTGCCCCTCAGGAACAGGGAGAGGTGGAGAAGCCCTCAGGGGTGATCGGGGCCAGCAACTGCCGCTCGCACCTGCTGATGGTGCCGAGAGATCAAGACTGGCACCAGCAGTGGGTGCGCACGGTGGCTCCAGCACCGGCAGCAGGTGAAAGTGGGACTGGCGCCTGCAGCAGATGTGAGCAGGTCCGGCGCCGGCAGCAGGTGTGAGTGCTGGGCGGGACCGTGGCACATGGGAGCAAAGAATTTTCAGTAACCACCAGAGGCTCACCCTGATGACAATGACCGGCGCCCCATCTTGGTCTGGTTCCCCCACTCACCTGCTCCACCATCCCCACAGTGACGCCTGCCATGTTCCATGCATGCTCCCTGGTGGTCAGCACACATCATAGTGACCGGTTGTTCAGTTGTTCGGTTGTTCCGCTGTTCGGTCTATTTGCATATTAGGATTTTATACATATAGACACTTTTTTAAAAACATTGAATCAAATGTGTCAAAAATACTAACAACTTTTAATACTGGGTGGTAGATTCATGGATACTTGATATATGTTATTTGTATTTCTCTGTATTTTTAAATTTCACAAGAAAAAAACAACAGTGGAGTGGCTGTACTTTCAGTAAATTAAGAATGCATGTTATCCAGATAACTGCTCTAGTCATATTGGAAACTGGAAGTGTGAAACACCACCATCTGTTAAAGAAATCTTGACATCCATGGATAGCACAGAAACATCAAAGACTGACGTTTAAACCAGATGAGAGCAGATATACTAGTACTTGAGGACATTTGATGACTGTAATAATTCAGCCAATACATCCTGGAAACAAAGATTAGATTCCAATAGAGAGTCAAAAAGGAACATCTAGATTTTCAGATGAAATTATCAATGATATTGATTAAGGCACCATATATGACTTTTCATTAATTTTTTTTCTGGGCAGCAATAAAAGGCCTTTTTAGCAGAAAAAAATAGTTAAAAGTGTAAGCTGTTCTGAGGAATCCTTATATATATATTCCAGTCTGTACCATGGGATTAAAGTGTTAAATTTGGAGCGGGGGGAAACAGCAACATTTGAAGAATTGCAGCTTAAGCCCCATCTATATTCCAGTCTGTACTATGGGATTAAAGTGTTAAATTTGGAGTGGGGGGGAAACAGCAACATTTGAAGAATTGCAGCTTAAGCCCCATCCCCCTCAACTAGAAATAAATTGCTACTCTGACTGGTCTTTTCACCTTTTGTGCAGACAAATTCATTAAAAGGCACTTTCATGACGTGAGGCTATTTCCTTGCTGAACTTCTGTGCCGGAGACCTGCTGAGGACTGACTGTAGTGAAAATTTCTGAAAGTAAGTGCATGCTGTGTAAGTACTTCCCTAGGTAAGTAATGCCTCAATTAATAAGTAAGTGTGCAATAGCGAGGTCATTTTTTTCCATTGAAAAAAGTTATTGCTGTACTTGTGTTCCAGTTCCAGCCATTGGATTGTCCAGCAGGTAAATCTACAAATTATAAGTCCCAATATTGATCTCTATGAGCTTGTAGATATTAGAATTTTCAGATAAAATGAAGTGTGGAGCTTTATTTATGAATTCAGTTCAACCAACTTAGTTTTTACTAATTCCCAGATATTTTGTAAGGCACTAAAAATACAAAATTGGAAATTATACTTCAGACTTTTTATCTGGTTGTCAACAGCAAGGGAGACCGATATGTAAACACACATTTATAGTTCAATGAGATGCTAAAAGATAACATGGCATTGCACAATTTTAAGCCCCACAAGGGCAGAGGGTTAGACCACATTTTGCTTTTTCACCACTATCTTCTCAGAACTTAGCCTAGTGTTTAAAGCATTGAATATATTGAATAAATGTTTAGTTTATTAATGAGCAAAGGTGCTACAGATCAGAATGTACTTACAAATAGAAGCCTTTTTTCTTTATTATGTGTTATCAAGGACAGTTGGTTAATCACCGAGTTTAAAGTGGGTACTTAAGAGAGTACATAATAACATAAGCTTTTTCTCCCCAATGAAACATTGTTTTTTTTGTTTGGTTGCTTGGTTTTCTGTTTTACCAATCCTTTGAGAAAGCCCAAGCCTTTTTGTGTGTCTAAGCCCACAGATTGGAAATCTGAGGCTTCCTTCTTATGTAAAGCACATTTATAATGAATCTTTGACGATTTTCAGTTTTGATATATTTACTCAGCAGTGAACTCAAAAGGACTCTTTTGAAGCACCCGAGTTCCCTATTCCTCTACATTTTTCATTTTCCCCCCAAAATTTTATGCTTATTTTATCTATTTAGTTTTCACATTTTTTCTTGCATTCATTTTTGAAGACTTAACTTCATCAAGTCTTCTCAAAAATAGCATTCAAATTAGTTTTAAGATAAACACATCCTTTGCCCATGCACATTTTGTTGGTTTGGTAAGCTTTAATTAAATTGTGTTATCATAATAACACACCCCCTGGTCCAGTGTTTTGAAGTGACACACTGAGATGATGGGAGAAGCCAGCGGCAGCACTGTAGAGCACCCCAGAGAGGACTGCCCTTGGTGGGTGGAGGGCATGTTACAGAGTGAGGGGCATGCTGGTTAATACGGAGAGTTGGGGAGTGGACATTGGCAAGAGAGACCATCTGAAGGCAGGTGAATGGATGCCAAGCTGAGTTTAAAGATGATTAAGAAGTGCTAGGTAGACTGGGAAGAAACTCTCAGATGAGAGGGCCACTCTTGCAAAGACTCAAGCTCGTTAAGTGAACTGTTTAGGTCAGTGGTCGGCAAACTCATTAGTCAACAGAGCCAAATATTAACAGTACAACGATTGAAATTTCTTTTGAGAGCCAAATTTTTTAAACTTAAACTATATAGGTAGGTACATTGTTATTAACTTAATTAGGGTACTCCTAAGCTGGCCTTTGCTAAAAACGTCCTCAATCTGATTGAGGTACGTTCGCTGAGGTCGACCCCCTCCAACTCTCCCAACCACACTCGTCTTGTATACTTGTTTCATCTATCTCCTTTCGTTCATTCTCCCTATATGTCCAAACCATCTCAACATACCTTTCTCAATCCTCAACACTACATCTTCTTTCACTCCCTAAAATTAACTTAATAAACTTTACTTAAAGTTTTAAGTCAACTTCGCACTGTACGTGCGTGCCCGCATGAGGTATTTTGTGGAAGAGCCACACTCAAGGGGCCAAAGAGCTGCATGTGGCTCGTGAGCTGAGGTTTGCAGACCACTGGTTTAGGTGGATCTGGATCATTGGGATGAATCCTTCTCAGGATTTGCTTTTACCTATAGAAATATAACCAGGATTATCAACCCAGACTCTATTAAGGGGATAAAAATTAGATAATTATTAATATAGCTCTCTTCATCAGTTTACTATTGAAGACACCTTTTTACAGAGTTAATGTTTGACTGTTTTGGGGGATAAAAGGAAGGACAACAGGAGGAGGAAGGGAGGAGGGGGAAACATACACAAATTAATTCAAGGCAAAATTATTGTACAAGATAAATCCTGACTTACTTGGTACTCTACCCCTGGAAAATTTTCTAGAGGTCTTTTGTCTCATTAAAATTGAAACAGCAACTTTAGAAATTATTTTGATTATTCAGATATTTATATTCACCCCACCTGCCCACACACATGCACACATATATGTTCAATTCCTTTTAAAAATATAATTTTATTTTAAAATATGACCGTAAGATCTTGCATAAGCTCAGAATTTCAGTATTATTATATGTAAAAAATAAAAATGATCATCAAGACCATACCTAAATTTTCATGAAGAGCTTTCCCCAGAAAAACAGCATTTCATATGAGGCCTCGTAAGATTTACAGACTTATTATTGTCAAATCATTAAAAAGCTATAAAAAAGTGAAGATTGTCCCTTAATTGAAAGTTTTGCTTTAATTGAAAGGTTATAATTTTGTATTTCAATGAAGGAAAGTGCATGAGCTAAATAAAAGGTTATTGTACAGATTGCTAGTTTTTTTAAGGTTTCCAGCAAATTCTTTTCTTATGATGCTTAAATTCTCCTATCAGAAACCTTTCTCATGTTTAAGACACCTCATTTTTGTAGTGGATTTTAGAAGGCCTCTTTTAAACTGTACAGAAATATTTTCTAAAAAAACCATGGAAACAAACAAATAGAAAACGAGATCATGGAAACAAATCTTAATGAAACAGTCATTTTTGCTTTTAGAGCTCCTTATTACAACTAGAGAAGATGTGTTTTAATGCTTTCCTCAATTTATTTTTTTAATAAATAAGTGTTTTAATTTAATTCGCATCAAAATAAAACATGCACATGCTTTTTAAAAGGTAAATATTCAGATGAGGAGAAATAGAGATTTTCTGTCCTGTCCTTTTTTTACACTTTGTTTAAAAGTCTGTAGCCATTTTTTCAGGAATTTACCTTGTCATGTTCTTTTTAAATAACAGTATCATAATGTTATTTTTTTGTATTAAACATTTAGATATCTATGGATTTTTACTCTGATAGATTTTTACTTCTCTAGCACATCTCTCTCCCATTTTCCCAAAATACCTATATCATAATTCTTCATTAGGTCAATATTTATGATTTCTATTATTATGACTTACTAGAGGCCCAGTGCATGAATTCGTGCACGGGTGGGGGGCCCAATCAGGGCCAGGCCAGCAGGGGGGAGGGGCTTCAGGGGGGTTGGCCGGCTGCCCCTCCCTTGATCAAGGTGGGAGAGACCAATTGGGAGCAGGGCTGGCGGGGGGAGGGGCCATGGGAGGTTGGCTAGCTGGCCTCACCCCTGATCTGACCAGTTTGCTGGCTGCAGTGGGCATCATAGTGACAGGTCATTCCGGTCGTTATAACGTTCCAGTCGTTGGATA
>NW_005370787.1:222553-224665 GCF_000412655.1 Myotis brandtii
CAGTGGTTGGCAAACTCATTAGTCAACAGAGCCAAATATCAACAGTACAACGATTGAAATTTCTTTTGAGAGCCAAATTTTTTAAACTTAAACTATATAGGTAGGTACATTGTTATTAACTTAATTAGGGTACTCCTAAGCTGGCCTTTGCTAAAAACGTCCTCAATCTGATTGAGGTACGTTCGCTGAGGTCGACCCCCTCCAACTCTCCCAACCACACTCGTCTTGTATACTTGTTTCATCTATCTCCTTTCGTTCATTCTCCCTATATGTCCAAACCATCTCAACATACCTTTCTCAATCCTCAACACTACATCTTCTTTCACTCCCTAAAATTAACTTAATAAACTTTACTTAAAGTTTTAAGTCAACTTCGCACTGTACGTGCGTGCCCGCATGAGGTATTTTGTGGAAGAGCCACACTCAAGGGGCCAAAGAGCTGCATGTGGCTCGTGAGCTGAGGTTTGCAGACCACTGGTTTAGGTGGATCTGGATCATTGGGATGAATCCTTCTCAGGATTTGCTTTTACCTATAGAAATATAACCAGGATTATCAACCCAGACTCTATTAAGGGGATAAAAATTAGATAATTAATATAGTTGCTCTCTTCATCAGTTTACTACTGAAGACACCTTTTTACAGAGTTAATGTTTGACTGTTTTGGGGGATAAAAGGAAGGACAGGGCGAGGAGGAAGGGAGGAGGGGGAAACATACACAAATTAATTCAAGGCAAAATTATTGTACAAGATAAATCCTGACTTACTTGGTACTCTACCCCTGGAAAATTTTCTAGAGGTCTTTTGTCTCATTAAAATTGAAACAGCAACTTTAGAAATTATTTTGATTATTCAGATATTTATATTCACCCCACCTGCCCACACACATGCACACATATATGTTCAATTCCTTTTAAAAATATAATTTTATTTTAAAATATGACCGTAAGATCTTGCATAAGCTCAGAATTTCAGTATTATTATATGTAAAAAATAAAAATGATCATCAAGACCATACCTAAATTTTCATGAAGAGCTTTCCCCAGAAAAACAGCATTTCATATGAGGCCTCGTAAGATTTACAGACTTATTATTGTCAAATCATTAAAAAGCTATAAAAAAGTGAAGATTGTCCCTTAATTGAAAGTTTTGCTTTAATTGAAAGGTTATAATTTTGTATTTCAATGAAGGAAAGTGCATGAGCTAAATAAAAGGTTATTGTACAGATTGCTAGTTTTTTTAAGGTTTCCAGCAAATTCTTTTCTTATGATGCTTAAATTCTCCTATCAGAAACCTTTCTCATGTTTAAGACACCTCATTTTTGTAGTGGATTTTAGAAGGCCTCTTTTAAACTGTACAGAAATATTTTCTAAAAAAACCATGGAAACAAACAAATAGAAAACGAGATCATGGAAACAAATCTTAATGAAACAGTCATTTTTGCTTTTAGAGCTCCTTATTACAACTAGAGAAGATGTGTTTTAATGCTTTCCTCAATTTATTTTTTTAATAAATAAGTGTTTTAATTTAATTCGCATCAAAATAAAACATGCACATGCTTTTTAAAAGGTAAATATTCAGATGAGGAGAAATAGAGATTTTCTGTCCTGTCCTTTTTTTACACTTTGTTTAAAAGTCTGTAGCCATTTTTTCAGGAATTTACCTTGTCATGTTCTTTTTAAATAACAGTATCATAATGTTATTTTTTTGTATTAAACATTTAGATATCTATGGATTTTTACTCTGATAGATTTTTACTTCTCTAGCACATCTCTCTCCCATTTTCCCAAAATACCTATATCATAATTCTTCATTAGGTCAATATTTATGATTTCTATTATTATGACTTACTAGAGGCCCAGTGCATGAATTCGTGCACGGGTGGGGGGCCCAATCAGGGCCAGGCCAGCAGGGGGGAGGGGCTTCAGGGGGGTTGGCCGGCTGCCCCTCCCTTGATCAAGGTGGGAGAGACCAATTGGGAGCAGGGCTGGCGGGGGGAGGGGCCATGGGAGGTTGGCTAGCTGGCCTCACCCCTGATCTGACCAGTTTGCTGGCTGCAGTGGGCATCATAGTGACAGGTCATTCCGGTCGTTATAACGTTCCAGTCGTTGGAT
>NW_005370787.1:224772-249338 GCF_000412655.1 Myotis brandtii
GGCCACAACATCAGCCCAGCATCACGTGTCTCACTCGTTCACTTTAAGATTTGACATAAGAGTAATTTGAGTTACGAGCTCCGTCACGGAATGAATTACACTCGTAAGTCAAGGCCCCACTGTATATATATATATATTTATTATTCACAAGGGAGCCACATGGTGCCATTATTATAATTTTGTGCATGCACATATTTTTGTTTTCCTGTGGTTAATAAACCCTTATTTTATTTCTTGTTTGCTGAGTTGACTCTGTCTGTATTGCTAACTTTTCTTTAAACTCACCACAAGAATAGTAAAACTCTGTTGGTAAACACCATTGCTTTTCCTTTGGGAGTCCTCTGTCTTGGAGTTTTTGTTTTCCTGCTGTAGTATGGGAGAGTTGCACTTGCATCCACTCAGAAGTTCTCATCTAGGACTTTTCATTACCATGCTGGTGAATTCCTTTTGCCTCTCTCCTATCAGAGTCTGTTCCGGGGGTCCCATGCCTTTTCTCTTAGTGCACTCCCTTGCTTTTGTGGAGCATATTCCTTCTTCCTTTGGAGTTTCATAAGAAGGGTACACAAGAAGTAAAAATTATGAGACTGAATATAGGAAAATAATTTTGCTCTCCTTTACACTTTTTTTCTAAGTTGGCTGAGTATGGAATTCTATAGTATTAATCAGTTCCTCCAGGGTTTGAATGAATGCATGGCTTCATTGTGTTCTAGCTTTCAGTGTTGTGAAGAAATCCAATACCGTAATGATTCCTAACATTTTGTATAAGACTTATTTTTTCTCTGTTAGCTTTTAGATTTTTATAAAGCACACCTAGTGTTCTGAAATTTCTGGTAAGATGGCTTGTTCAGGTTTAATTTTCTTCATGTTTTTGGGTACTTAATGACCTGTTTCAATCTACAAACCACTGTCCCTCAGTTCTAGAATTTCTTTTTTATACCCTCCGCTATATTTTCTCTTTTCCCTCCATCATTCTTGATGGGCATATGTTGGATTACCACCTAGGAATGCATTCAGACTATCCACAAGTAAGAATATAAAAATCAGGATTTTTCACACATTACAAGAAGTGTGGATATAGGCTCAGAGTTGACCATGGCCATAGATTTGTAAGATTCTCAGACTTTTCTTCATCTGTGTCAACCTATTAAGAAAAGATGACTGCTAGTATCATATCTGCTTTCCATGCTTGAAAAAGGAGGAGGGAATTGGGTGAAGGGCCATGCAGGACAATTTGTTTTCTTTAATCTGAAAAGTCAAATATTGTATAGATGGCCCCAAATAGCCAACCTCCATAATAGTGCCATAGGGTCTCCACTAGTCCAATCACTGGCCAAAGCCACAAGATTACCATTGTTGATGAAGACCAATCAGGACTCCTCTTGTGGTGGTTGGATTGAAATTGTGTATTTGAGTGGAGCCTGTCCATGCTGAGCTCCACTGTAATGTGAGGACCCAGCTGTTTTTGTTTGGAGATGCCCAGCAACCAATCCCTGTTTCTCTAATACTGAAGGATATGGGCTCACTCCAGGAATCTCAAGAGAAGGAAGAATGTGACAGGATGAAACCAGAGATCTGAGCCAGAGCAAGATCATGTAGGATCTTGTGCTAGAAGACTATGGGAATGAAAAATGTGCAGAGCACAATTTCTATCCTCAGGGAGATGATAGTCTAACTGGAAGAATATGCATGAAGAAATCTTGATAAAATGCAGTGCTAAAACACCAGAGTCCATATTCCTAGTTGCTGTTGTTAATTTTCCATATAATAGTCTTAAAAGAAAAGAAAATGTTCTCAGGCCTCATTGTCACCAAAACAATAGCCACTATTGTCAAAGGCCAACTGGAGGCGATTAAGGATTCTCCTATGGTCCATTGCTCTGGGACAAAAGGATGTGCAAGTGTTCAGGCCAATTCCTAGTGCTTGTAGTTGACCTGAAACCTTCAAGACTTAATTCCAAGTGTTGAATGGATCTCCCCCCCCCCCCCCCCCCCCCCTTTTCTCCCTTTTATCCCGTAAGAGAACTGGTTCAAGCTCCTGACTCCTTACAGGGGCTGTCCATTTCAGATACATTTCAAACAACAGAGCTGCCATATCAGTCCCAGAGAGGTGCCTCCAGACTCCTTTTCACCTGAGAGAAAAGTAAACTATTATTTTTAGGTCACAGTTATTTATGTTTTTCATCATATACTACTTAATCTCATCCTATGGGATACAACATATAAGTAAAATAATTGCTTAGCTGATGAATACTGAGCATTTTATATATTTGAATAGATAGAAGCAAATTAATTAAAAATTTCTGAAAATATAAGAGACAAGAAAAGTTTATCTTACTACTATATCATTTGTTTAGTAATACAATTCTAGATTTAAATAAATATGGAAAGCTTTATCTTCAAGATATAATAAAATTTATTAAGATATATTGACTATTAAAGGATTCAAAAGTAGAAATTTTTTGAAGAAATAAGTGTTTCATATTCCAGAATTTAAGCTTTACCAAAGGCAATAATTTTTATGCATTTTATTTAATAATGTCTCCCAAAGACCTCCCATGTAGTAAGAACTCAGTGAATATTTAAATAAATGAATGCCCATCTGTAGCAGTGCTGAATCATTGCCAGGGTCAAGCAGAAGTTTCACTTTAGTACTACTTTAATATATATATTTGGTTATTCAACACCTAAGTTTATTTATATATATAAATGAATACATATGCACCTATAATATATCCCTTACTTTTAGTTAACATTTAATATATATTTTAAAATGAATATATTTTTAGGTGAAATTTATCATGGAGGGCATTCTTGGTGGAAAACAACAAACAAAAGCTAAGGAATAAAAATATCTGATTAGCTTTGTAA
This sequence comes from Myotis brandtii, assembly GCF_000412655.1. Classification (NCBI taxonomy): domain Eukaryota; kingdom Metazoa; phylum Chordata; class Mammalia; order Chiroptera; family Vespertilionidae; genus Myotis; species Myotis brandtii. The sequence continues at coordinate 227,640 of NW_005370787.1, forward strand.
TTTAGAGCCTTATAATTTATATTCTGGGTAAAATGGGGGATGCACTGAAAGGTTTAATAGAATAGAGACATGACCAGCTCTACACTTCAGATAGATGAGTCCAATGGCCATGTCGGGATGGGTTTAAAGGAGACCAGAGGACCAGAGGAAATACATTCTATAGAAGTTTCTATAAGGACAAGAGAAGGCGTGGGTCTGAGAAATATTTGAAGAACAATCCACAAGACTTAGTGATTGATTTTAGGATAAGGGTGAAGAATAGAAAGGTGTCAAGATCCCTGGGCAACTGGATGGCTTTTAGGACCACTCACTGAGACAAAGAATAGAGGAAGAGCTGGAGGGTGATGGTGTGATGAGCTAAATTTTACACATGATGCTCATGGGATATTCAGGAGGGGATACTGAGCACACAGTTAGATAGATAAATGTAAAGTTTTCTTTAGAAATTTATCTATAAACATATGGATAAATATTGCCACATATGTCTGCATACACACACACACTCATAGCTACATATAACTATATATTTATGTGTTAAGATGCAGTTTATCTTATACCTATATGTAAATAACTTTATCAGTAAGAATCATTTATTTAACCTTATATGAAAATTGAGTCCCTGTTTAAGTATCAAATTCATACATATAAAATAGAAATAACTATATATCTACCTGAAGCTTTATCTGTGTGTAAATATTTCATAGCCATAACACACACATATTGATATTCTAAAATTTAACAATTTTACATCATATTATGAAGTGCTTGAATTCAAAATTCTGCAAAACTCTTAGATTAAATACAAATATAAAGGATGAGAAGTTCATGCAATAATAGGGAAGGAGAGAAGGGAGGACGACTTTATTGATACAGTGACTCAGTTGGGTAACACAAGAATGCTGACAGGATAAAAGCTTTAATCCCATACATCAAAACACAGTGACTCCAAGAGTCTACAACCTTGACCTGGAGTAAAACTGGGAAGAAAGTTTTGGTTGCCAGACTGTGCAAATTATTTTTAAAAAGCAAGGGATTTTCAAAAAGAAATGCTTTCTTTGACAAGCACATTTTCTGCACCAGATATAGGGTCCAAGTTACCACCAAGAAAAACAGCCTTGCTTTAAAACCTGTTATTTTTTGGGTATTCTACTTGTCAACAGCATGAAAAAGGAAGATTATGTTGTATCCCCACCTTGTGGCTCTAATATGTAACATTAGGCATAAAGAACTAACTCTCCCATTGGAAATATATATCTTTTTCATTGACTTAACCTACAATTTGTTATCCAAATCACTCACTTTCTACTGGAACTCTCACCTGGCATACACTACCACACACACACCACATACTTACAGACTTAATTATTGTTGATGACCTCACTTCTCTGCGGCATTTCCAGTTTTCATTGGGCCAAGATTCAGACTTTAACCAGATTGCAATTTGGAATATAAAATCCAAAGGCATCCCTTAAATAACTCTCTTCTCCTCCACAAGTTTTTTTTTCCATTCTCCCTCCAAACTCCCCCAGAAATGTACCTCCCTTTGTTGAAAGCTTACTATTTAACCAATCAATTTTTGAGTATTTCTAATTTTCACCTGAAAAACTGAATCTTTGACTTACATAAAATGTCTATGTGGGTAGCCATGCGCATAACTACAACTCTTCAACATTTACCAGCTTCTGTGCAAATCAGGGAACCCTCAGTCTCCATCCTTATCCTCCCTGAGCTTCATACCATCGCCAGGGTGATGGTGAAAACAGCGTGGGTGTCAGGCACCATCTGGCAGACGAATCATAAAGTCTGTAGTCACATGTCTACCCTGCATGGTGATCAACACACTAAATAAAAATGAATGTAGCATGAGTTATTCTTTGAGAGAAACATCAGCGATGTTGACATGCATTTCATTCATGATACCTGAGAATGTGCAGGTCATTTTGGTTAGAGTTATTCATGGTACCTTCTGAGATCAGCAAGGGCAGAGCTATCTGTAGCTCATGAAGCTGGAATCTTAAAGCAATAGGAGCGACGTGCCTTGGATTGTGTGGGAAGTTGGAAGGGTCAGGAACAGGGAAGGCAATAATTAATACAATTTTGTATTTAAAGAAGAAAAGGGAAATCATGGTTCTGTCATACAAACTATGGGTGATAAAGCTCAAGGGGAAACTCTTCCTGGATGACAGCTAGGAATCTCTATCAGGGAGCGAAGATGCTGAGATTATCATATTTATTAAAAGGCCATCAGTAGATGAATGGATTAGAAAACTGTGGTACATCTACACGATGGAATACTATGCTGCTGTATGAAAGAAGGAACTCTTACCATTTGCAACAGCATGGATGGAACTGGAGAGCATTATGCTAAGTGAAATAAGCCAGTCAATGAAGGAAAAATACCACATGATCTCACTCATTCATGGATAATAAAGACCATTACAAACTTTTGAACAATAATAGATACAGAGGCAGAGCTGCCTCAAACTGATTGTCAAACTGCAGCGGAAGGCCAGGGAGGGTTGGGGGGCAGGAGGGAGGGGAGTAAGAGATCAACCGAAGGACTTGTATGCATGCATATAAGCATAACTAATGGACATAAGACACTGGGGGGTAAGGGAAGGCAGGGGATTGTCAAGGGCGGGGGGAAAAAAAGGACACATATGTAATACCCTAAAAAAAAAAATTTAAAAATTAAAAAAAAAATGGGCCAAGGATTAAAACTACCATGAAACACTGATCTAAAGAACAGGGAACCCTCTGTCTAATTAAGACTCCCCATTTTAAACCTCCACTAGATCAAATATGGTATATTAGAACGTGGATTGGTACCTGGTCCCAAGAGAATAATTGGACCATAAATATGATCTTTTAATCATATTTCCAAATTTCACAAGAAATCATTTAGTGTTTACATTTTTCCTCTGTGTTATGACACATGCTATTACATTCATTCTCGATGAGCAAAGCTGTTGTAAAAGTTATTTTTAAAAATATATTCCATTTATTTTCTCCATGAAGGTAATAAATTCTTAGTAAAAACAAATAAAAGCACACATGGATGAAGAGAAAAGGGAAGGTCTTTTATGGAGTGTGAATATTAGACATGGATTGAGGGTCATGGCTTGAAACCACAGGTGCTTCACATCTGCTGGGTCCAGTTTGTGGCGGGTCCAATTTGTGGCGGCTCCAGCAAAAAGCCTGTTTTTAAGTCTTTGACTTCTGCGGTCATCACAGGGCCTGCCACTAGGGGGCAGACAAGTCTGGTTTTGTGATTGAGCCTTCTGCAAGTGGGATTGAGGCTTCAAATTATATTTGCAGAACTGACAAGGAAGCAAAACAACAGCAAGCCCTGTCGATTTATTAAATTTAAAAATAAAAAACAACAACAAAGGAAAACGGGGCTATGTAGTTTTGCTCAATTCAATTAGAAACACTGAGGGCTATATATTTTTACGTGTATGCATATGAGCGAAACACCCCAGTGAAATAGTGCCTAAGGGTGAAGATACCAGGATAAAATAAGTGAGAAACAAGAGCCAGGCAGCAGGGCACTGCACCATGCACAGAGGTCTTCTGTCTGAAGCCAGTGTGGCTGGAGGTGGGTGTCTCAAGGGAGAGTGGCCACATGATGTGGGAGAGGTAGGCAAGGTCATGCCAATGTAGTCCAGTGTGAATAGCAGTCCTTGAGACGTGCAGGTATTCCTCTTTCCTGCTGTATGAGACCCTTCTGATGCCAACAGTCTCCTCTGGGAAAGGACAGGGTGAGATTGATACAGACAGGAGGCACCATCATGGCTCCTGTGGAGTGAGCACATATGTGATGGCTTAATAAGTGGAACTTAGCCCAGGGCCAATTCTCAGTGTGTCTGTGGATCACACCGTGGTAATTAACTGAGCCCCCAAATATATAATTGGAGTGGATACAGAGAGGGCCAAAGAACAAACACAGACTAAGTTATACCTTGCAAATGCTAGGAATAAGAAAGCTGGTTTGACTATGCTAATGCCAGACAAAGCAGACTTCGAGACAAAGAGTAATGCCTGCGGTCTGCTGGGACATGTCATGATAATAAAGGAGTCATTTCATCGGGAGGGCACAACAGTCATGAATGTATATGCTTTAATAAGAGAGCTTCAGAATACACAAAGCAAAAATTGACAGAACTAAAAGCAGAATAGAGAACGTGTAATAAAAATTCAAGACTCAACACCCCTATCTCTGAAAATGGAAGAACCAGACCCAAAACATCCTATGGAAGGATATTCAAATTTTTCAAGAGAATATAAAATGTTCACCAAAATAGATCATATGTTGGTCCATTAAATAAATTTCAAAACATTACAGAGAATGTTCTCTGACCACAATACAGTTAAATTAAAAATAAATGACAGTAACATATGTAAAAAAAGCACCAAATATTTGAAATTCGTTGGTTAAAGAAGAAATTTCAAGGAAAATTGAAACATATTTCAAACTAAGTTAATAATAAAAATACAGTATATCAAAAGTTGAAGGATGCAGCTAAAGTAGTGATAAGTGAGAAATGCTGATATTCAAAAAGGGTATAATTTTAAAGTCAATGATTTAAATGTACCTTATAAAGCTAGAAATAAAATAGCATCTTAAACTTCAAGTATTAAAAATGAAATAGTCAAGATAGGAGCAGAAATCATTACACAGAGAAAATTAAGAGCAGAATATGGTTTTTAAAAGATCAATAAAATTGAGGAATAGTACTAATCAAGGAAAAAAGAAAACAAAAATTACAAATATCAAGAGTGAAAAAACATATCTCTACAGATTTTACATTAATTAAATGTAAATATTTGTTTAGAAATAAATAAAAAGATAGAAAAGGAATAGTATGAATAACTTTATGCCAATAAATTTAGAAACTCAGAGGAAAAAAATAAAAACCCCCAAATGATATAAAAGATATAGAAAATGTTAGTAAGATGAATGAATTTGCTAAAAAAAAGATTGAATTTGCATCAAAAAACTTTTCCACGAAGAAAAACTTCAAGTCCAGATAATTTCACTGAGTTATATCAAACATTTCTATTAAACATATAATATGAAATTATGCCAACCTTACACAAACTATTTCAGAAAATAGAAGAGGAAGGAGCACTTCCTAACTCATTTTATGAGGCTGCTATCCCCCAGATATCAAAACCTAAAGTAAAAAAAAAAAAAAAGATTTTTACAGGAAAAGAAAAATTACAGTCCAATATCCCTCAAGAACATACAAGTTAAAATCTTCAAAGAATGTTAGCAAATTGAATCCAACATACAAAAAAGGAATAGTTAATCTTAGTTGATCTGAAATTCAATTTTAACTGCCATCCTGGATTTTCACTTGATACATCTGGTAAACCCATGAGTGCAGGATGCCTGGAGACATCCTAATGCTAACATTCCTTAGGCTGTTGGAACGTATGGGTTGGATGCTCAGGAGAAAGATCTGGCCTAAAAACCAAGGCAGGGCAGTAACAGTAAATTTTATTTTTATTTTTCTAGATAATTATTCCACAAAGTAGGCATCACCATTTAGTTTCAAACTATTCGTGACCTAGGCATTAGTGTTTCTCGAGAGATATCAGTTTGAATATCAATTTAAGTCAAAGGGGACACCTGTGCTCCCTTCATAGCACTGAAGGTCTCCCTCCAGCTATCTTCCTATTACCAACCAATTTCATCAAAACATAGCACACACACACATCCTGAAGCAAACACTGACAGCACATTATTTGTGTCAAATGAGCTTCTGAAATTACAGGACCAAATTAGAAAAGTGTACTGATTAATCTTAGAAAAGTTTCCCAAAATGAACCCTAAAACAACAACTTTAAAATTTAAGTAGAATATATTTCCTGACTACCCTAGACAATAGAATTTACTAGAAAGTGTTAGGTTAGGTGGCTCAGGAGGCGGCATAGGAAATAAAGAGTCGAGTGAATCAGAAAAGAAAGAAAAGGAAAAGGTTTTATTCTGCGTCCCTGGGCGACCCACGCACCCCAAAGACAGGGCACGTGGATCCGCGCCAACAGGGAGGGGGGCGCTTTTTTTATACTGCGGTTGGGTGAGGGGTGGGGACATGAGCTGAGGTATTCAGCTGAGGAAGTTTCCACTGCAGGGGGTCAGCAGGGGTATTCAGGAATGAGTCAGTATCTGTGTGGGGGTAGGTGTTGATTCAGGGAGAAGCCAGTATCTGTGTCTGGCACGCTGATCTGTTAGAAATTCCAGGGGGAGTCCATTATCTCATCAAACATCTGCATGTATCCCATCCTGGGCTCTCTCCGACCTAACAGAAAGTAAGTAAACATTTTCGAGGAGCAGATATTTTTAAAACCCAAAATAATGGGAGATATTTTGGTTTTTAAAAATGCTAATATCAATGGACAATTACGATTTAATAGTTATCCTATTACTTGATTATGGAATCATTCAAAAAATTAATGATTTTATCCTAATGTTACTGAAGGCAAGAATCAGGGCAATTTTTTCAGAGTAGTAGGGTATCATTTGGGGGAGAAAATTGTACAAAGGTCATGGCCAATTTTTTCTTGGCTTGCCAGATTTGTTTATGCATTCCTGCTGCCTTCAGGGCGAGCCCTGTCTGGTTACTTCTGCATTCCCCGAGCCAGCAGAAGTGCTCAGGGTGCCTTTGTGTGAGCCTCGTTTCCACTGCTTTCTGTCCCACCTGCCAATACAAGACCTTCAGCCTCTGCAAAGTCTCTTCAGATTGTTTCTGGGCGATACGAGAGAGGGCCTTGCCTGTGCTCTGAAACAAGCTCTGTTCACGACTGCCCTGTTGCTCTGGCTTTGTTCTCTAGCATCTGTGCTCTTCTTGAGACCTGTTGGCTTCCAGGAATGAGAACAGCTCTGTGCTGACCACCGAGGAGCTCCTTTCACCACAGTCCTCAGCCTCCCTCCAGGGGCTGCTGCCTCCGAGCTATCAGAGGGGCACCAGGTTGTCTGAATTCCACTGTTCTCTGCACTAGTGGAAGTGGGGTGACAGATACTCTCCCTGTTTTGCATAATTATCTTTCTTCATACCAAAGCAATATTGTTTGCACCCACTGACTTACAGAGATTTTAGTAAAATACTTCGCTTGCTCTCCATCATCTTCATCGCCTGTAGACACTATGGTCAGTGCTAAGCGGCAACAGTGACATCTGCTGGCAAAGGGAAACATTTTCATCCACAGCTAATATTTTCCTTATTTTTCAGAGTTTATGAAATTCATTGTGGTCAAGTCAAGACAATACTAAGCAATAACGGGTCTAATTGTTGATGGGTCAGAATTATTTTATTTTAAAGTGTTGTACTGTGTATTTTCACTGCCAAGTTTGTGATATATACTATTTGAATCACTATATGAGATTCAGACCAAAATGGGTGAGCTGGTGAGGGAACTGCCTAGAAAACTCCACATTTCTAGGATTTTTAAAAATTCAAAAATATTAATTTACCAGTTGTTTTAGTATTGTGTAGAACAAGTTTCAATCTCCAGCTCTATAAAGGCACAAAATAGCCCTGGCAGGGTGGCTCAGTTAATTGGAGTATTGTCCCATACACCAAAAGGGTTTGGGTTTGATCCCCAGGTGGGGCACATATGGGAGGCAACTGATTGATGTTTCTCTCTCACATGGATGTCTCTCAAAAATCAATTAAAAAATCTTACGCTTGGGTGAGGATTAAAAAAAAAGACAAACAACAAACCATATTACACTCAACCACAGTAAAGTAGAATTATAATTAAATATGTGAACTCTAGACCTAAAGAGCCTAGGTCTGAACCCCAACTCTGCCAGTTAACAGCTATAACCCTGGATAAGTAACTGAATTTCTTTGTGTGCATGACTCAATCAATTTTCTTATCTATGAAGTGGAAATGAAGATAATAATATCTACCTCATGGGATTGTCATGAGTATTAAAAGAGTGAATATGTACAAGTGTTTAGCATGGTTCCTGAAATATGGTAATCACTGTGTGAATTTTAAGTATTATTATTGTTTTTAAATAATGTTATGAAATGTTTCATATTAATTCTAAATTATTATCTGGAGAAGGGTTGGGAGTGAAATAAATAAAACAAAGAATTTCAGAAATGTCATCTATTTCATCATAATCAACATGAAAGCAAAATGAACCTTCCAGGCAATCCTAAAGTTTACAGACCTTAAAAATTTAAAACTAGAAATTTTGTGCTTTTTAAAAATTTTTACAAATTGTTTTATTTTCTCTAGCCATTGAATATACTGGAAAAAAAAATCAAGAGAAAAAATAGACAGTTTTTTTGCATTAAGATAGAGTTCTCTTTCCTGAGAATTCCAAATGAATGGTTTGTTTTTATCTTAAAAATAGCTTTAGCCTGGCCAATGTGGCTCAGTTGTTGAATGTCTCACCCATGAACCAGGAGATCATGATTTGCTTCCCCATCAGGACACATGCAAGGGTTTCCAGCTCGATCCCCAGTAGGGGGCGTGCAGAAGGCAACTGATCAATGATACTCATCATTGATGTTTCTATCTCTCTCTCCCTCTCCTTTTCTCTCTCTGAAATACATAAAAACATATATTTAAAGAAATAGTTTTATATTTTAAGTATTAACAGATATTAAATTCCAAATTAAATAACATCTTAAATATAAGCAGACCCTCAAGACCAGCATATTAAATGGCATCATTTGAATCAGATTAATACATTAGCAGAATTCCACAACTTTAAGTGTTTCATGGAGTAATTCAGGTCAGTTTCAGAATTACATTAAAAAACAAACTAGTATGTGTTCCAATAATATACTTGAATAGCAATTAACTGATAAACTGAGGTAAATCCAATTTTTACAATATTTGGATGAAAGCATGGAAATGAAGTACTTAATGTTCTACTGTATTTTGCTTTAAATATGAAACCATTTGATCCATTTGTAAATACTTTCATGGTAAAATGTAGAAATGTGTGGGGCTTGTTGTTGTTTTTTTAATTAAACTCACATTCAAACAGGAAAATGGAAAGAGCTATCTACATGACAGCAAGCCCTGCATCCAGCACTCCAGCAGCCGCTGCTTCATCCAAGATTACCTCTCTTGGTATTTTCAGTATATTCAATGGCCAATAAATATAGAACAATTTGAAAAATTCTTTCAAAAGCAAACAAAAATATCCCTGGAAGAGATGCTCCACTGAGCACAGGCTGTCAATTTGCTTGCACATTCAGGCCAGCCAGGAAGATGCTAGAAGAGTGATGGGTCTGATAGACTATTCGATGATGCAAAAGGTGACTCAAAAGAGAAAAGACTAAAAATATAACAAACACTCAAAGTTGCATACATTAGATATTATATGTAACATATAGTACATACATGATATATAAACACACATACAGGGTGTGGGCAAAACACAGTTTATTCTTGTATTGTTTTTCTATATGAACAGCTGTAAATTTGCTTTGCCCACTCCTATATATAGAGTATTTTACATATACGTGTGTATATAAATGTACATACATATATATCACAACTAAATCACCACAACCTTGAAAACCTAGATAAAAATATTAAATTTCTAGCCCTGGCCAGATGGCTCAGTTGGTTGGAGCATCGTCCCATTCACCAAAAGATTTCAGGTTCGATTCCCAGTCAGGGCATATACCTAGGTTGCGGGTTTGATCCCCAATTGGGGTGCATACAGGTGGCAACCAATTGATGTTTCTTTCACACATCCATGTTTCTCTTTTTCTCTCCCCCCCCCCCCCTTCTTCTCTCTCTAAAATCAATAAACACATCTTTGGGTGAACATTAAAAAATAAAATAAATTTCTAGCAAAAATGATTTTTTTAATTGGCAGAAGAAATAGAAAATGCAAATGGACTAAAAATCACTTTAATTATTGACATTGTAATAACCAAAGCACAAGGCCAAAACATTTGTGCAGATGCACCCCACCAAGCTTTCACAAATCAGACCGTCTTCGCTGTCATTTGCAAATAGAAGTCAAAGAAGTCATGTTGTTGGGTTTTGTTTGTTTGTTTTTACTGTTTCATGCAACCGTCTTTCAATCTCTACTCATAATAACAAACAGTATAAATTTTAACTCATATTGAAGGATTATCCCCATTTTCTCTACAACTGGTCTCTTAAAGTTTAACTGATACATTCAGATCTGAGGGTCTGACAGCAGCCTGGGCTTATGTATTCTTAATTCAGAACTGGTCCATTTGAAGGAGTAAGTCCTTAGCCACTCCCTGAGTTAGAGCTGCTGACCAACCCAATCAAAGCCAAGACATGAGATCATAACTTTCTGTATCTATTAGGTTTTATTCAGGCACATTATTGATCTGCGGGCAAACATGCAAAGAAGGTTCTTAGCAGGAGTGTCTTATGAAATCCTAATTATTTCAATAACCTGCCTTTATGTATTGTTCCAGCTCAGCCTAATTTTCACAGTTGTCCAGCAGCAAGAATCACCGGCCAACCTTGGAAATGTGGGTCAAGTTCTTGCTAATTCATAGATGGTTCAATGTACACCATTTTCAAATGGTCTTTGATATAAAACACATTGACTAAACTTACTTACAGCTGTGGCCCCCAAAAATGTGTGCTAATATTGTCTAAATCAGGCAATTTTCTTATTATAGAATTGTCCTTGACCCTAATTCATCTAGATATGTAGAATAATGCTGTGCTATTACTCTCCATTGAAATGCTTTTGAAGTTATAAAATGAGTTTATTCCTTTATTTCACAATTGTTTATATGGCAAACTATAGACTAGACAGAGTTCAAGTTGCCAGGAGAAAACAAGACAGAAAAGGTCCTTGTTCTTATGGAATTTGCAGTCTAATGTAAGAAGACAAACAAGTAAAAAAACAACAACACAGTTTCATATCATAAATAAAAGGAAGTAAAGAAACAGAGTGATGAGAGAGTGATTTAGTAGGCCCGAGAGGAAGTTAAATTGAGTGATTTGGGAAGACTTCTTGGAAGAGGTGGCATTTGAACCAAAATTGAATGTTGAATAATTGGAGTCATGGGAAGGTAAGGCAAACAATCAAGAAGCCTACAGCCCTAAGTTTGAAATGAACTTGTTGTGTTCCAGAAACATCAACAAGGCCACAATGCCTGGAAACAGTGAATGAAGAAAAGAATTATAGGGAAAGAATGCAGAAAGGTAGACGAAAATCCAGTCACATAAGGCCTTGTGAACCAAGATAAGGAGTTCTGTGAAAAACTGAGAGTCTATTTTGTGTCTTCATGCTAATTGAGTTCAAAGAAATTTATTATTACTTATAAATTATTACAAAAAAGAAATGCATCTTAGATTTATTCCTAGGTTTAAGAGAATTTGTATAGGTCTTTTACACTTATTTGTTTCATTTGAGCTAGATTGGGGAGGTCAGAGCAAAATAATTGTCATAAGGCTAAAATTCAATTTCCCATGACAAACTTAGTCAATAACTTTAGTTGAACAAATGTGTGTGTTTTTTAAAACAAAACAATCTTACATATGATAACTTATAATAGATATTTTTAGTCTCAAGGATACATGTCAACAGTCCTGGAAATTTTAAGAGCCTCTTCAAGTTTACACGAAACCTCTTTGACCTCCATAGCAAATAGACAAATGGAAACTCACCTATGTTGACAAAAGAATAAGCAGAGATTTCACTTGAATTTGTGGGATTTATATGCATGCAAACTAACTACATTTACCTGACAACAAGTAATGCCGTGATGCTAGTTGGGCAGTTTAACTTCTCAAACACCCATATCAGCAGTCTTCCATTCTTTCAAGTTTATTATTATTATTATTACTAGAGGCCCAGTGCACAAAAATTTGTGCACGGGGGGGGGGGGGGGGCCCCCCGGCGCCGGCCAACCTTGGAAATGTGGGTCAAGTTCTTGCTAATTCATAGATGGTTCAATGAACACCATTTTCAAATGGTCTTTGATATAAAACACATTGACTAAACTTACTTACAGCTGTGGCCCCCAAAAATGTGTGCTAATATTGTCTAAATCAGGCAATTTTCTTATTATAGAATTGTCCTTGACCCTAATTCATCTAGATATGTAGAATAATGCTGTGCTATTACTCTCCATTGAAATGCTTTTGAAGTTATAAAATGAGTTTATTCCTTTATTTCACAATTGTTTATATGGCAAACTATAGACTAGACAGAGTTCAAGTTGCCAGGAGAAAACAAGACAGAAAAGGTCCTTGTTCTTATGGAATTTGCAGTCTAATGTAAGAAGACAAACAAGTAAAAAAACAACAACACAGTTTCATATCATAAATAAAAGGAAGTAAAGAAACAGAGTGATGAGAGAGTGATTTAGTAGGCCCGAGAGGAAGTTAAATTGAGTGATTTGGGAAGACTTCTTGGAAGAGGTGGCATTTGAACCAAAATTGAATGTTGAATAATTGGAGTCATGGGAAGGTAAGGCAAACAATCAAGAAGCCTACAGCCCTAAGTTTGAAATGAACTTGTTGTGTTCCAGAAACATCAACAAGGCCACAATGCCTGGAAACAGTGAATGAAGAAAAGAATTATAGGGAAAGAATGCAGAAAGGTAGACGAAAATCCAGTCACATAAGGCCTTGTGAACCAAGATAAGGAGTTCTGTGAAAAACTGAGAGTCTATTTTGTGTCTTCATGCTAATTGAGTTCAAAGAAATTTATTATTACTTATAAATTATTACAAAAAAAATGCATCTTAGATTTATTCCTAGGTTTAAGAGAATTTGTATAGGTCTTTTACATTTATTTGTTTCATTTGAGCTAGATTGGGGAGGTCAGAGCAAAATAATTGTCATAAGGCTAAAATTCAATTTCCCATGACAAACTTAGTCAATAACTTTAGTTGAACAAATGTGTGTGTTTTTTAAAACAAAATAATCTTACATATGATAACTTATAATAGATATTTTTAGTCTCAAGGATACATGTCAACAGTCCTGGAAATTTTAAGAGCCTCTTCAAGTTTACACGAAACCTCTTTGACCTCCATAGCAAATAGACAAATGGAAACTCACCTATGTTGACAAAAGAATAAGCAGAGATTTCACTTGAATTTGTGGGATTTATATTCATGCAAACTAACTAAAGTTACCTGACAACAAGTAATGCTGTGATGCTAGTTGGGCAGTTTAACTTCACAAACACCCACATCAGCAGTCTTCCATTCTTTCAAGTTTTTTTTTTAATTATTATTATTAAAAACTGAAAGAAGACCTATAGTTTTGAACTTCAGTTACATTTTCTGAAAGAATAACTATGAGGTTTCTAAGTTAGCAGAAACCCATTGGAGGTTTTGAAGTAGAGAGAAATATGATGTAATTTATATTTTTAAAAGAATCGAGAGCTACTGTCTGTAAAATGGGCATGGGTGGTCTCAGAGTGAAAACAAAAAGACTAAAAGGTTATGGCAGTCCACTTGGTGTCAGATGAATGAGTTGGAACAGGACAGTGATGGCGAACCTATGACACGCGTGTCAGAGGTGACACGCGAACTCATTTTTTTGGTTGATTTTTCTTTGTTAAATGGCATTTAAATATATAAAATAAATATCAGAAATATAAGTCTTTGTTTTACTATGGTTGCAAATATCAAAAAATTTCTATATGTGACATGGCACCAGAGTTAAGATAGGCTTTTTTCAAAATGCTGACACGCCCAGCTCAAAAGGTTCGCCATCACTGGAATAGGAGCATGGGAAAAAGTGGTGATAAGTGATCAGATTTGGTAAATATTTTTGAATTGACCTCAATAGGACTTCCTGGTGGATTGGAGGAGGACCTGGGAGAGGTGGTAGAAAGAGTGGAATCATGAATGACTTCTAGGTTTGGGGTTTGAGCCACTGGATGAATGCTGGTGTGGTTATATGAACAGAGAAGATTTTGCAGGTGTGGAGCAGAACCAGAATTTCTGTTAGGTATCCAAAATGTAAAGCTGCCAATGAGACAGCAACAGGGAGATATGACTAATAGGGAGTTTATTATATGTGTTTGGTAATTAGAATGATTCCTGAGCAGATATAAATTTATTCCTTGAGCCTGAATGAGATTTTCTAGGAAGAGGGGGAGAGAGTATAGATAGAAAAGAAAGAAGGAGTGAAGATTGAATCCTGCTACATTGTATCATTTACAGAACAGAATGGCAGAAGAATCCAGCAAAGTTGCAAACAAGGAGAAGCCAGTGAGGGTGAAGGAATACCAACAAAGCACAACATTGCAGGAGACAAGTGAACAAACTATAAACAATGCATGAGCTTGAGAGAGTGCCCCTGGACATGCGAGTCTATGTGTACTAATCAGGACAGGTTCTGGGAGCTGCAGGAACAAATGGTCCAACAACCATTCATTTCTCACTCAAGCTACATGTGCAGCTCAGGTGGCTGGGTGCTCTGTTCGTAGTAGTCACATGGGTGGGTGGAAGTTCTGTTTTGATTTATGCTTCCATGGTTGACAGGGCAGGGGAAAAGCTACATCATGGTCATATATTGGCTTTTAAAATTCTACTTGAAAATAACACAAACTACTTCCTTTCACATTTTATTGAACAAAGGAACTCAAGGTCACAGCTAACATCAGAAGAGGTAAGCCAGGGCAATGTCATCGTGTTGCCAGAAGGAGATGAAAATGGGGTGCCTGCACACAGTGGGTTTCTGGTGATCAATGGAAGAAAGTGGGATAACCGAGGTGCTGTTCATTACCTGTAGATATTTAGAGACCAGAACAGGCTTTAAAGAAAGTGCTACATTTATTTGCCTTTTCCCTGCCTTCAAAACTAGCTAGGATGTGTGACTTTCATTCATGTCATTTCACAATTTCAGTAGGAAATTGAGGATTGGTTATAAGTTCCAGTGTTTTCTCCTAAGAGGGAGTTCAGATCCTTAAGCACAACACCACACCTTCGGCGTGAGTTCTCTTACCACCCAGGTGTCAGGCCAGTCAGAAGACGGAGACTTTAACAGATAACTTAATAGAAAGAACTGTTGGCTAAGTAAAAAGTGATTAACTATAGGAACCAGCAAAAGAGGACTTTGAGGTTTAACAGGAGCAGCAACTGTAGATGATAGTTACCAAGATGAACAAGGAGAGAATTGGGAAACTTGGAGGGGTGCCCTGCAGAGCTGAGAGTCAGACCTCGGGGTTGGAGGGGTGGTGGGTGGCAGAGCACCACCTGCCCCTGAGAGAGGAAAGTCACTGGAGACGACCCGCCTTGGACCCTGAGAGGCACAGCCCCGGTGTGAACTCCGCAGGGACCATCACTTGCCCGAAGAGTGGATCTCACAGGAAAACAAAAACAAAGGAAAAGAATAGTTCTGTTGTGGGTTGATTTGTATCCTCCCAAAAAGATTTATTGAAATCCTAGCCCTTGTTACTTATGACCATGACCTTATTTGGAAAGCGGTGCTGTTTTTGTTTTTGTTTGCAGATGTAATTAAAATGTAAGATTAGATGAGGTCATACTGGAATGTGGTCCTCAATCCAATGTGATTGTCATCCTTACAAGAAGGGGAGGAGAGACACAAAGCCAGACACACAAAAGAGAACACCAGGTGAAGATACAGACACACAGAGGGAAAAGGGATGTGACAATGGGTGCGATTGGGGTGGTGCATCTACAAGCTAAGAAACATCAAGGTTTCGCCCTAACCGGTTTGGCTCGGTAGATAGAGCATAGGCCTGCGGACTCAAGGGTCCCAGGTTCGATTCCGGTCAAGGGCATGTACCTTGGTTGTGGGCACATCCCCAGTGGGGAGTGTGCAGGAGGCAGCTGATCGGTTTCTCTCTCATCGATGTTTCTAACTCTCTAATCCCTCTCCCTTCCTTTCTGTAAAAAAATCAATAAAATATATTTTTAAAAAAACAAACAAACATCAAGGTCTGCCAGAAACACCAGAAGCTGAAAGAAGCAGGGGGCAGAGTCTCCCTTAGAAGCTACAGAAGGAACAAGTATTGCCCACATCTGGGTTTCAGAGTTCTAGGCCCCGCGAGACTACATTTCTGTTGTGTCAAGCCTCCCAGTCTGTGGTTCTTTGTTATGACAGTCCTAGAAAACAGGGACAAGTCTCTTCCTCTTCTAGCCTTGCCGCCTTCCACCAGAACCGCCTGTTTGCAGGCAAAGGAGAAATGAGGTTTGTGGAGTGCCCAGTTCACAAAGCAGGAGAGAGAAGGGTGAGTGTGGAGCTGAGAGGCACTGAAATCATAACTGGTACAGGCTGGGAGACAGCAGACAGGTCGAAAAATTCAATGATGCTGTTTCCCCACATAGATAGGGAGAGAAATACTGTGGGGCCTCCTAGGGGGGTTGTGAGAATAACTGTGAAGTTGGCTTAGTTTAGTATGTGCAAAAAGAAAGACCTTCATAAGTAAGATTCCTCTTCATCTACTTAATATTTTTAGCATGAGTTGAAACCAAAGGAAGCTATCTGATTTCCCAAGGGAATTTATGGCACACCCATCTTTCTTTTAGGGGAAATAACGGCATGATAAAATTTCAACTCTCACGACAATTTAAAGGCCCTGATTCTGGAGATGGGCAAGTGCACAATTGTAACCCCTGGAAATTCATCCAACAAAAGAGGGTACATTTGAAATAACTCCCCAAACTGTCTAGATTAATGTAAATCCTTAATCCTGTCAGAATCTTTGCTGAAAAATTGGACTTGAGAAGAAAAACAGAACAATTTTTAAAACAAGGAATGTTATATAACAAACATCAGCAATGCCAACATCAAAAACACTGGGCTGCTTTAGCTCTTCCAGAGAGTGCCTTCTGCTGCCTCAGACCTGTCTGGGTTGGTTTATTGCTCCCTGAACACATGGCACATTTCCCACAAAGCTAAGGGTCATTGATGAATCTATTTCACTCTTCCCCTTGTGTGAATGAGCTCAAGTTTAAAATAGAAAAGGAACAATGAAAACACATTAGGGATCATTCTCGAAGACAGTGGGAGCAAGTTTGCTCAAGGAAACAACTTTAAAGAGGCCACAGAAATACCGATTTATCTGTTTGCCTTAAGCATGTTCATGCTCAGAATTCACAAGAGTTGACCGCAAGGAGAGAGGCAGCATGAAAATCTGGGGTCTGCGAATGTGCTATATATTTATCACAAGGCAATGGCTGGATCCTGATGATGCCTCACCCAATCAGCTACGGTAGCTTGGTCCTTAAAGGTACCCACCCCCTAAAATAACATCTCCAGCTTGTTGAATGGCTCCCATGCACAGACCCTGTACTAGGCATTAGGAAAACAGTGGTGAACAAGACAGCCTTATAGCCTAGTGGGAAAGACACAGCCAGACCAACAAATGCAAGTGTGATGATCCGCTGCATCTCACTGTGAACTTCCAAAAGCACTTGCCTGAGGCCATCCTGGGGCTGCTGTGGTTCCTCGTTAGATCCTTGAAGGCCTGTGTTAGTCCAAGCTTGCTCTTGGGGAGCACAACTGTCTAAAACTCAGCATGCATCATATGGCTGCTCACTGCAGGGTGTCTGACACCTGCTGGCGGCCAGCGGCTCTTTGGGCACATCCCCGGCTGAATGTCAAACGTCCACTTGCTCATATCTCTTAGAGAGTGCTCTGAAATTGTCTGACTTCAGGTCACCCCTCTGTGATGCCTGGATCTGAGGGCGCACTCTGCCCAGACCAAGATGGCTAAGGGATCTCTAAAATGTCTAATGGTGAATGTCTATCCATAAGTGGTTACCTCAGTTCTAAGCTCAACTGCACAAGACTGGTGTCCAATAAAGTGTACTAGAAACCTGATTGAACAGACCAATCTTCAACACTTACGCACTTGTGAAAAAAAGGCATTCAAGGAAAAAAGATACCCCATTTTCTGATATCAAGAGGAGATCTGTGGAATTTAGCATTAGTAGCCCAAGCCCTTAGCATATGGCCTCTATGTTTTTGTGGCAGTTCGGGAGATAGAGCTGAAATGAACACAAGATAGTTATTAACAGATTCAGAATTGGGGACAGTCATGCCAAAATTCCATTATTTTTGGAAGGAGGAGCCAAAAGATATCAGTGAAGTTTCAAGCACCAGAGAGTTCTCTCAAGCATTTGACAAAGGATAGGGGATGACTCATAAGTTTGTCATATTCTGCTCCAGAACAGCCTCTTCTTTCTTTAATTGTGCTGCCGTCTGGAGTGTTCACATTGCTCTTTAACATCTGACATATACTTTTAATCCCCCGAAAGCCAGAAATGCTATTAAATTGTATTTCATTATGAATGTGGCCAGCATGTTTCAAAGCAACTATGCAATAGACAAGTACTTTTGAGCAAGGGCTCTCAGTGTAAGAGTCCTAATAAAATATGCAAATAAGCCCTAGCCAGCTTGGCTCAGTGGATAGAGTGTTGGCCTGTGGACTGAGGGGTTCTGGGTTCTATTCTGGTCAAGGGCACATACCTCGGTTGAAGGCTTCTCCCCAGCCCAGGCATCAATGAGTCAGTGTCCCCAGGCTTGAGTATTCTATAAAGACATCCACCAGGAGCTCTACATTTTAAGTAGACTGACAGATTTTGAGAACTTTCAGAGGGGGGACACATTAAGGAGGCTTCGTTTTTACATTTAGGCTATTAATCTGGATTATCATAAAGTGAAAAGTAGAGCTCTGAGGGAAAGATACTCACATAAGGTCTTTGAGAGGATTACCATATTGATCTCGTCCATAACTAAGTCCATTAAACATTGCCTGTGCTAGCTATTTAGTAACAGTCACAGGAGATGGCATGTGTCAAGGTGAAGTTTGGTCTCTGAAGTTACACTTCATGGGTTTCATTTTTTGGAACTGCGTTTTCCTATAGCTATGTGATGGGCGAAAGTTACTTAAGATCTCTGCATCTCATAACCTCGTGTGTAAAATGGGACTAACAATAGAACCAGCTTCGCAGGGTGAAGTGCTACTTATTAACAGCATATAGAGTGGAGATCTGAAATAGCATGTTTGTAGCACATATTTCCTCCCAACTAGACTGTGAGCTTATTTCAGACGGGAATGGGGTCCTAGATGCTGCTATTCCACACTGCCTGGCCCGGTGTCAGGCCCTTGCTAGTAATGCCTGCCTTTGCAATAACCCCGCACCATTTCCTTTATGGCATATTATGATACGTGCAGTTTTAAAACTTGCTCATTTCCCCCACAAACTTTGAGGTAGACAAGGAGGTATTTTCACCTCTAATTTACAAATGAGAAAACAGAAAACTCCAGAATTAAATAACTTGTCCAAGCTCATCCAGTTAAAAATATCCAGAGCCGAACTCTGAATTATGGTTGTTGTTATTTCAGACTCAGTGGCTGCCCTGTCCATGTCACCGGGTATATTTTAGAAGGCTCCCCCTTCATTTCTGCAGCCTATTTTGATTGATAGATGGGAATACAAGTCATGGCGAATGCTGGGTGCTGGGGACGTTCCCCAAGGAGGGTTTGGGGAACACTGAGGACGGGGCGCCTTTGTACAGTGTTCTAGACCCAGCACTGCCACCTGCCACTCCCCTTCAGGCACACAGTCTCCAGCATCCTGAGCAGCCGAGGGCAGGCCAGAGAGAGACTGACAGCGAGAGCAGAGGCAGGCGCAAGCTGGTCTGTGTTTATCCCTGCACACATGCGTGGCTGAGGTCAGTGTTCAAGGACAAAGAGGGGAAGGATGGTGGCTACTGCTTGGACCTCGGAGCCCAGCACTCTTTGCCCCTGAATGCAACAGACTAGCTCTCATTCTTGGCTTCCAAGAAAACGGCAGAGGGTGAGGATTTGTTTCTTAAGCTGTCCACAGCACACAGAGGAAAAGGTGGCTGGAATGCAGCTCATTAGACAAACGTGTGCGTGTGGCTCCATGGTTCTTTCTATGAATATGCAACAAGCTCATTTTCTGAGATAAGTTACAGAAGCAAGGAGTGCTTGGCAATGTCCTGCTATGTCTGAGGAGAACAGATTATTTGCAAAGTCCAAGTATCTTCCTTATTTCCGCTAATTTAATAAGACAAAAAGCTTGAATTGTGCATAGTCATAGCTTTAAAAGTGTCAGTTTAAAGCAGATAACTTGCTATCTCAGTCCTTGGGGATGGAAACAATGTTACTGCTTTCTGCCCCCCAACACCCATGTGTGTGTGTGTGTGTGTTGTGTGTGTGTGTGTGCAGTGCTGTGGAATGACTACATGGCTCCTTTGGGGAACATTTATGAAGGTCTCTCTTCACAGTTCCCCTTTTGCCTTTCAAGGCATAATTATCCACATGTTGTCCCTTTGCAGATGGAGGGCTCTCCACGGACAGCCACTAATGAATGACACATGTACCGATGCATGTGCAAAAGACCACCTTCGAGGCTCTGAGCTAGAGTGACCCAGAAAAAGTGAAAGGTGGTGGCTCTGCACTTGAGACTCGTGAGTGGAGAAGCTTATCGTGCATGCAGTCACTCAGACACAAAACTTACCCAAAGCCACAGGTAACACAGTTTATTCGTAGTTTATAAAATTATTTTGTGGCAAAAAAAACAAAAACAAAACAGGGATAGAAACCATCCCTATGAACTCAATCAAAACGTTTTTTTTATGTCTCTTGTGATCTACAAACACAAGAAATAAAAACTTAAACTTTTCTTCCCAATGGACACTTCTGCAATGTTCTTGACTTTGATAACTTTACCTGAGTCAGTCAACTGAGAGATTTCTTAATTCAAAGCCAGGGCTGACCTCGTAGCCCAGGGCCCATGCTCAAAAGGGTCCCTCATTTAGTTAATGTGCTGCTGTTGCTGTCTTGAAAATCTTAATAATGTTACTGTTGAGCTTGTGTTTTGTATGTGACATAGGAAGGGACAATATTCATATATATAAGCAGAGGGAGCTACATGCAATGTGCCATTCCTTACAGGCCTGGCACAAAGAATGCCGGTGGCCCCGTGAGGTGTGGGAGATAGTGATTTAAAGCAAGTGGAAGGTAAGTGTTAGGCAGATGACTGGGTCAGAGGGGCACGGACAGCACTAATAGGCCATCCTTTCTGTTTGAACCAGACCTTGCTTTGGACCCACCAAAAAGGCAATGATGCTCTAATAAACACTAATGAGTAAGGAACCCTATCATACTATTTTTCACTTGTGTTATTCCCTGAATAAGCCAATGATATATTGGAAGTGGTGACATAAAAAGGAAGGAAAAGACAGGGCAACCCATAGTTCATTTTCCTTTCAGTCTTTCATTACTCATCAATAAGTTGAGGACAGAGTTGCTAGAATGTGTGTGTATGAAAAAGTAAAAAAAAAATAACACCAAAAACAACAGGTAAGTTAGTTTTGTGTAGTGTTTCCACTGTAGAGGTAAAACCAAAACACACATAACAAGCTTTGAAATAAGGCTTGTATAATTTTGAGGATGCTTCACATGACTTAAAAATGCTCTTATATTTGCATTTAAAACTGGCATTGCACTATATAAAGATGAATGGTAGCCCTGTCTGGTGTTGCTACGTGGTTAGAGCGTCGGCCCACTCACCAAAGGGTATCAGGTTAGATTCCCAGTCAAGAGCACGCAGCTGGGTTGCAGGTTTAATCACTGGTCTCAGTCAGGGTGAGTGCAGGAGGCAAGCAATCAATGTGTCTCTCTCATATCCATGTCTCTCTCTCTCTCTCTCTCTCTCTCTCTCTCTCTCCCTCTCTCCTTCTTCTCCTCATCCTCCC
>NW_005370787.1:249358-260724 GCF_000412655.1 Myotis brandtii
TTAAATTTTATGTTAATAATTTAAAATGTTAATTTGTTTTTAGTTAGAATGACATTAAATAGCAAATTAAAAGCAAACAAAAACCATGACAAATCAAGAAGAGAGGAAATCCTTTAAAGGCACTTTCTCCTGCTTTTTAAGCAAGGAACCCCATTTGTTCATTTTGTAATGGGCCTTGCAAAGAGCTGGCTCTGCTCAAGGCCTAATAAGTGCACAGGTCCATGGCTCCAAAAGAGAAAGCAATAACTGTCCACGCCAGGTGGTCATGTCAGGAGAGAATACTGTCTAGGAGCTCAGCCTTCAAAAGCAAGTGCCTATATGATAAGTACAAGGCTTCCCTGGAGTTGTTCTGTGATCATGGTTGGTCTGCAGGGCTGCGTTTTCAGGAGGGAAGTCCCCCAGTACCTGCTTCTATCTTTACACACTCTCGCTCCCCTGCTGTCTGCCCACACGGGCATCACTGTGATGTGACCACAGGGACTAAAGAAAATCAGGTCTGGAAGCAGTCCTGAATGAAGGACAGGAGTGGCAATATTTCTCTTTCAAATAAATGTATAATAAAATAACCAAATATGGATGTATCGCTTCAAGGAATGTCACTTTGGGATTTTGGCAACATATTGTCCCTAGTTAAAAGTAAAATAAAACAGAAAGCTCAAATATAAGGACTCAAAAGACATCTAAAGCCACAGGACTGGTGATCAGCATGTTTTGACACGGAGACGAGTGTCAGGGAAGTTTGCAAAGGCCAAGAATAACCCCCTTTGAAGAAGGAATAGATTAATCAAACAGAGGGTTCTCTTCAACTATCACCGAACAGTTGTAAGAATTGGATATAGTTAAACTCACCATTGGGATTAAAGCAGGATTTACAATTAAAGAGGGTTTAAATTTTTTTTTCAATTTATAGAAATACCAATTTGGTATAATTAGGGAGGGAGTGATAATAAATAGCTTAATAATTTTAAGTAACAATCATACATCAGGCACAAATTAGAAAAGGGCAGACCCCGGAGGAGTGTCTATAAAAAATCAAAGAAAGAAATAGCAGCTACAATTACATTACTTGTGTTTTTGCTTTTTCTAAGATAAGCCACTCTAAGATGAAACACACTTCTATCTTCACAGCTTAGCTGCACCACATTCCATTTTGGTCTCTTATTCACACCACCTCCTCCACATGCAGAGCTTGTCCATCATGGAGAGCAACTTATCTCAATTATTCATAAAACCCAGGCCAGCTAAAAACTATTTGGGGTTTCATACTCAAATCAGATTTCAACTTTGATTTTTCAGAGGTCAATAGGTTTGTACAGTGGTCTGTTGTATCAACAGGGCCCTAGAAAAAAATTAATCATGGAAGCAATCCAAAAGGTCAAAAGGAAGACATTGACAATGCTATAATAGAGAAATTACTGAGCCTGATATGTGTTTTTCTGAGGCATTTTAATTTAAACTCAGAATCATGGCAAAAATAAAAAATAAAAAGATGACATTGCTTAATGTGATTGCCGAAAGAGAAAAATGACATAAGAAATTAGCAGGGTAGGCAAATAAATTTTACTAGCTCATGATGGCCTAGTGTTTTTTAAAGAGTCTAATGAAAGAGGAGAAATTCTAACAGAGGTAGGAAGGAAAAGGAATCTTTGGCAACAAATTATTTTTTAATGTTGTTAGATGAAGGTAATTCGATCAACGTTGAGTGGTCTAGAAAATGCAAACAATTGTTACTTTAGCACCAAAGAATTTGAGTCTCTGAACTTCTGACCAAGTATGAGTGATTACTGTTCTGTTTACATGGTGAG
This sequence comes from Myotis brandtii, assembly GCF_000412655.1. Taxonomy (NCBI): domain Eukaryota; kingdom Metazoa; phylum Chordata; class Mammalia; order Chiroptera; family Vespertilionidae; genus Myotis; species Myotis brandtii. The sequence goes on from NW_005370787.1 coordinate 251,164, forward strand.
TCCTATAGGGATAGATAAGTTGAGATTAATTCTGGAACAATTTTCTTCTATTTGCTTCAAACTTAACATCCTATGCTGGTCATTAGTAATGCCACTGGGGCTCACAAAAGTGACAAATTTCATTATGGGTGCCTCAGCAAAGGAGAGACTGTGGATGTAGTTTTACATGGTGAATGTCTGAGTGTATGCATGGTGGAGGATGTGGTCTTTCATGGTCATAGAGGTAAAGAGGAAGATAATATCTGTGTGATATGCTGGTCTAGTAAAGTTTCCCTTAAGCTGGCAAGTGTTTGGCACTGACCTCTGAATCTATTCATCTTCCATAAAACAATAGCTAAGGAACCATGTGAGTCTAGTCCATCATTATTTTTATAGCTTCAAAGGTCCAAAAAAGAAAAAGAGGAAATAAAACCTTAACCACAAAAGTAAACACAGGAAGATACAAACCTGAACAAATAACCAAAATATATTATAATAAATATAACTTGATATATAAGCTAGATAAGAAATGAACGAATTAATCTTTAAAGTAACAACAACGTGGTTCCTTCCTTCAGATTGTTTCCTGGGATGTCCTTTTTTCTTAGTAGAAACTTACTCATAAAATATTTAAATGCAATGCCTGCCCAACAGAGAAACTAGTGGGCAATACGGTGCTAAACACATGTGAGTTAGCTCTTATTACACTTTCCTGCTCAAACACTTTTAATGGCTCCCCCCTGCCTGTGTAATTAGATACAGACTTCTTACCAAACTCTGTATTAGTTACCTATTGCTGCGTAACAAATTACCACAAACTTAGTTGCTTAAAACAACACACATTTAATACCTTACGGTTTCTGTGAGTTCGGGGTTAGGAGTCCAAGCTTGACTTACCTGGTCCTTTGCTCAGGGTCTGGCCAGGCTGCAATCAAGCTGTTGGCCATGGTTGGGTTCCCATCAAAGCTCAGAGTGGACCTATCTGCTTCTAATCTCCCTGGAGTGTTGCCAGGACTCATGATTCATGGCAGCTTGCTTTCTCAGAGCCAGGATTGCAGGGGGGGATTTAGTCTCTTCCCAATATATTCTTATGCTAATTTTTAGGACTTACTCATCCCCACTACTCTTCTAGATATACCTTTTAAAAAAAATATTCAAGGAAAACTGGACCTCATGTTATTACCTGGACACTTCCTTCAATTCTCAGCCTCCATATTTTTGCATAAACTGATGCTTCCTCCTGAATTTCCTTCTTACAAACATTTAACTTTCTCTGAATCCTACTCAATGTCTGTCTCAAATGTGTGCTGTATTCGTTTTTGAAAGGTAATATTTTGCTGACATTGCCTATGACAATCATTAATCCTGACATCTATTTTTTATTCATTTCAGAGGAATCATCTTTAAGAAGCACTGGCTGCTGCCCAAAAGGTACATCCCAAAAGATTACACTGGTCCATGGATTGAGCCTCAGACTCCAGACCAGTTCCTCACTTCATTAACCCTTTCCTTTCCCTTGATATTCCAGGCTTCTTTTGTTTTCATATTATAGCTCTACATCACCTCCTCAGCTTCATGTGGATACCTGTCCAGGTTGTCTGGTTTTACACATACTTTCTCTGCTCTGAGTTAGAGCTGCCCTCACCTGCTTTGAATTGCCCTCCATTCAGTCTTCTTCGCTCTATTGAAATGCTTGGTTCTCATCCTCAGCTGGTTTCTTTAACTTTAAAGTATGAGAATCACCACGAAGGTTAATTACTATGCAAATCCGTGGGCCTCACTCCCAAAGTGTGTATCAATATGTCTGGTGTGGACCCCAGGAATTTACCATTTTTTCAGGCACCATAGGAGTCTCTCATGCAGATAACCCAGAATCATACCTTGAGGAACAAGGTTATACCTCTTCAACCTCACTTTCTAATTTCAAACCTTTCTCAGATTTCTCAAGGTTGCTTCTTCACACTTGTCTCAATCTCAGCAGATGATTTAGCCAAATGGTTCTCAAACTTTCCTTTATGTTATAACCATCAGAGGAGCTCATAAAAATTCCAGATCCTAACCCACTTCCCATACCAATTAAATCAAAGCTTCTTTTGGAGTTCATTATTTTTAATCAATGTATAAATACATGCAGTAAGATGCACAGATTTTTAAGTATACAGGTCAATGAGTTTTGACAAATGTATTCATCTAGGTAACCTTAATCAAGATATAGAACATTTACTTCAACCTAGAAAGTTTCCTTTTGCTCATTAGGGTCAACACTCCTCCCCTCCAGAAGCAACCATTATTCTAATTTTTATCCTCATTGATTTTTTGTTTGTTTGTTTGTTTGATCTTGATGAGATCAAGATGCAGTCATACAAAATAGTTTTCTTTGTTTCTGGCTTTTTTTTTGCTCAATATAATATTTTTGAGATTCATCAATGGTTGGCATCAGTAGTCTTTAAAATGTTTGAAGTATTTATAATATGTAAATATTGTTAAGTTTGAGAATCTAATTTATCCTAGTCATTTTCAACTTTGTATAGTGTGTTAACCTGGAAAACTGTAAAAACCTAAAGCAAACAAACTAACAAAAGAACACAATGATACTCATGCCCACGTTCACAGTTTCTGAATTAATTGGTCTGGGGTGAGAACCGAGCATTGGTATTTTTGCAAGCTCCCCAATTGATCCTAATATTCTGCTAGCATTGAAAACCTCTGTTCTAGCCTCTCAGATAATGAAATTCCATTTCAAGTTCATGAAGATCTTCCCCATCCTTATTTCTTATCTCAGAGGGATTAGTGAATTCTTACTATATGTTAATGACTTTCTATATATTATCTCACTTAGGTCTTAAATAATCATATTATCCCAGTGTGGCAAATGAACAAAATGGTGCTTAAAGAGAGAAGTTATACAGCTTGTAAAGGCAGGAGCCAGGATTCAAACACCTGTTTACTATTTTCAGCGTCATACCTCCCATCTATTATGCCCCTTTCCCATTAATTATCCCTCAAACTTGTATTCTCCATTGGCTATTTTATTTCCATTAGTCTATAATAATGCTTAGGTTTTCTCTATCGTAATAAAAAGAATAAATAAAAACTCTTCTGTAAGCATGTCAGCCTTCAAGCTACATTCTTTATTTCCATTACCTTGAAACCACAACCCCTTAAACTTTCCATTTTATAATTCCACCCATAGCACAAACTCTCGTCAGCCCCTATCACGTGACTGAAATGCTTCTCAGGTGGCTAATGATTTCCTAAAAACCCTATTCAATCATTCAGCTTAGTTTTCATTCTGTTAAAATCTTGACCACTCTTTCCCCATGTTCCTTTTCATATGCTTAACTGACTGGACAGAGACCTGTGGGAGACAGCTTGGTCTCAACTAGTAACTAAAACCTCAAAGAACTTAGTATTAATTAAGGTCAAATGAGAAATCTGATTCATGATTATAGTAATAATTGCCTAACAATAATAGTCAATTGTTATTGCCTACTATGTACCCATCTAAAGTGTTGTACAAGATCCAGCACATAGACAATGTTGTTGATTAGACAAGACTCAGGCTTATAAAACTATTATAGTTTGTAAAACTATTAAACAGTTTAAAAATGAATAAATGCTGGATCATATGGGATAGACTACAAGAACAGCAAGTATTCAGAAGAGAAAATAATTTCTGGACAAATATACTCATAGAGTAGTTAGTATTTAATTATGTCTTATAATATATTTAAGTCTTATAATACCTTTATGAGTACTCATAGAGTAGTTAGTATGGTCAGAAAGATGGGATAGGAAGGATGGTCCAAGCAGGGGAACCCTGCACCAGCAGAGACAAAGAGCTCAACTTCTTGGTGATGGCTTTCTCTGTCCTCTGGCTTTTCCATACTTCTTTTATTTAACACATTTCCTTTAGTCTCCAATCTCCATGTCTCCCTGCTTCCTGCCATATTTCCCATTAAAACTCTTCCTGAGCAGACTGGTAATCCCATCCTTAGCTGTGGCCATCGGTCTAGCTCTATTAGCTGCCTGGGTCTTTATCCACTTCTAAAAGACCCTAACCATCTCCCAGGTGCTCCTGGGATTGGATCTAAGGATGGACAATCTAGATGATGTCTTTCCCAATCGTTCTCTAAATTCCCCAGAAAAGCCCCCTTTCAAATAAGTATCCACAACACCACATCATTATGATAACATTTAAAAACATCAAGTGATATTTACATAGAAGCACAGCAGGCGCTCACATTGGCACAGCAATCTCATACATAGTTTTCTAAGAAACTAAACTTTGACTTTCTCTTAAGTTTTCACAACAAAGATCCACTTAATCTGGAATGGACTTTAGGGAGGTGTCTTGTCCAACCTCCACTTTTCCTAGATGGAGGCCTGGAAAGGAAATTTCCTTCCCTAGCTAATTGGCTTGCTTTCCAAACACTAAAATTTAGGCCTCAAACTTCTGGGACTCTCTTCACTATGCCACTTCCTCCTCACTGAAGAAATATTGTAGAAATCTGGAAGGCATGGCAATAGTTGAATTTGTTGCCTAATAGATTATAGAAAAAACATTTGCTTTCTTTAAACAGTGCATCTTCACTAAGCAATTTTAGAAAACAAGTAAACCATTTTTAAAAAATATATGTTTATTTATTTTAGAGAGGAAGCGGGAGGGAGAGATAGAAACATCAATGATGAGAGAGAATCATTGATCAGCTGCCTCCTGCACGTCCCCCTACTGGGGATCAAGCCTGCAACCTGGGCATGTGCCCCTGACCAGAATCAAACCCAGAACCCTTCAATCCACAGACCAACGCTCTGTCCATTGAGCCAAACTAGCTAGGGCAAGTAAACCATTTTTTTAAAAATCAGGAGAATTCATCAGATAATAGAGCAGTGAAGGCCTTGGGTGGGATGGGGGCCGGGTCGAGGAAGGTAAAGGGGCGGGGGCGAGGGATAGGGAGCATTTGTAATACTGTCAACAATAAAAATTAATTTAAAGAAATGAAAGTGAAAAAAAATGTCACACACAAAAAAGAAAGAATTCATCTCAGAAGAATATCAAGACATATCATATTGTAGCCAAAGTTAAAGCAAAGTATGACAAGGTCATATATGGTGTTTCAAAATATAGGTTTTATCATTATTCAGGTGTGGTGAGGCTAACATAACAGGAAATGATTAGCATTGAAAAGATAGGTTGTTATATTCACAGATCCCAAGAGGAGGGCCATGCCATACCACAGGGAGCCACAAGGGGAAGCGCTAGGGTTGGGCAAGAGGTAGAAGGAGGTAGGGAACTGTGGTAAGCACCTTTATTGGGGTTTCTGCAGGAAGGAACAGATGAAGAAGGGAAATCAGGTTTAGGATTGGCTAGTTTGAATCACTTCAGTGGAATCTGGAATATAGGGGCTGCCCTCCTAGTGTTCTGGTACCTGACCCTGTGAGTGATGAAGGCAAGTGGAGAGTGGCCCAGAATGTGAGCCCAATAAAGGAGGCAGGGGATATGGTCTCAGCAGGGGTTGATTTGCATTTGAAAGTACATTGCCTGGTGAATTTTCTATCTCTAAGAATTGGTTACCACAGGAAAGACAATCTCTTCTGTGTCACTAGGATCCCAGATATCAAAGCACCAGAATATCTATACTAATAAAAGGGTAATATGCTAATTAGGACTGACGTCTTCCAGACAACCTTCCAGATGTCCTTCTGGACAAAGCCGCAGGGGCTGTGAAGGGCCCAGGCTTAGGCTGGCAGTGGCAGCAGCAGCAGGGTAATGGGGGTGGCGTCTTCCCCTGATCTGCCAGGTTGCCTCCCACAGAGGGAGGCCAGACTGCAGCTTAGGCTGGGGGCTGAGGCAGAGGTGGTTAGGGGCAATCAGGCCAGCAGGGGAGCAAGTTAGGGGCAATCAGGCCAGCAGGCAAAGTCAGTTAGGAGTGATCAGGCAGGCAGGCAGAAGGGTTAGGGGCGATCAGGCAGGCAGGCAGGCAAGCAGTTAGGAGCCAGCGATCTGGATTGTGAGAGGGTGCAGGCCAAGCTGTTGGACCCCACCCCTACCCTGACCCCCGTGCATGAATTTCCAGCAGTCAGACATCCCCCGAGGGGTCCCAGATTGGAGAGGGTACAGACCAGGCTGAGGGACCCCCCTCCCATGCACGAATTTTGTGCACTGGGCCTCTAGTAGAAAATAATAGACATGGTTAATGCAAATGGCCAAGAATGATGAGAAATGATAACCAGGAGAGAGAGAAGTAGAATGGTCCACATTGGCACTCATGATTTGTTCCTTTCCTACTCAACTCTGAGTAAGAACTAAGTCTATGTTGCTCTTGCTTCTTCCCCACTGCCAACCTCCAACTCCATAACGAATAGCTGTTTGGAGAATGCCACTTGAATCTGCCTTCTCTGCAGTACACAGGACTTTCTAAAGCAGGAGGCTTTCAAATGTCACTGCTTTGACTCAGAGGAACTCTGAGTATCCAGATTATCCTGGAAATAAGCCTCATCGCCCGCCTCAGAGGCGCACCTGCGGCACCTGTGCTGCTCAAATACGTATGAATTAAGTGCTGGAATTCTGTTCTATCGGGTGCTCATTTTAGAGAAGAAAGTGCATTTTTGAATCTGGACAAGAGACCAATTTTAAATGGAAGTTAAATTTTACCCTTATATAAGACCGACTTAGGGTTATTAAAAGATAACTTCAAGGTCCTCAACTAAAAGCTTAAAACATAGTCTAAATTAATGACATTTTCTGATGCAAGTTGTTTTAAAGATAAATTATATTATTCTCTTTATTCAGAGATGTATGAGATCTATATTGGCTAGTGTTTTATTTTTTTCAACAAATGATTCCTCTTACGTGAGGATTTTGAGTTGTAGTAAGAAGTAATATTTACAGATAAACAATAAAATATAAAATAGACAACTCATAAAAATCATCTTGTCGATGGAGCCAATTTATGGAGTGTTGGATTATAGCTCAATGTTTCTGACAAAGCAATGGCTTCAACCAAGTGGCCCAGTCACCCCCCAGCTCAGAGTAGTAAGAACAGAGGGCTGGTGGCTTTGGTCTTACACAGGCCTCCCCCCGGCCCTGTCCTCAAATTTGTCACTTAGGTTTCTCTAATTCTCAGTGTCCTCCTTTGCAAAGTGAGGCTATAAGAGTGGATTTTTAAAACAAAATTTTAAAGATTGTGGTAAAATACACACAACATAAAATTTACTGTCTTAACCATTTTTAAGTGTACAGTTGAGTGGCATTAAGTCCATTCACATTGTTGCACTACCGTCACCACTGTCCATCCATAGAACTCTGTTCATCTTGTAAAACTGAAACTCTGCACAAGATTAAACCAGGAATGGGGAATGTCTGGCTTGTAAAATCATTTAGTCGAGCCCTGCCAAGTTATTAGGGGTGAGTTAATTAAATGTTTGACCAAATATAGCAGGCTAATGTTTACGTTTATAATTTTGTATGGCCCACTAATCTATATGTATAAAAAGCCAGTGACCAGAATGCCAGAATGACTGAAACAACTGGTCGTTGTGATGCTCACTGCAGCTGGCCAACGGGCCCAATCAGGGGCGGGGCCGGCCAGCTAACCCCCTTCGGCCCCTCCCCCTGGCTGGCCCTACCCCTAATTGTCCCTCCCATGATCGGGGGCAGGGCCGGCCGGCCAACCTCTCGCACCCCTTCTGCCCTCCTCCCCCCCCACTGGCCCGACCCCAATCGGTCCCCATCAGGGTGGGCCAGCCAGACCCCACCTGTGCACGAATTTGTGCACCAGGCCTCTTGTGATGTTATAAATATCCAAATGGCCCTTGGCAGAAAAAAGGTTCCCCACCCCTGCATTAAACAAACACTTCCCATTCCCTCTTCTTACAGTCCCTGGGAACCATCATGCTGTTTTCTGTCACTATTAATCTGACTACTCTATGTTCCTCATACAGGTAAAATCATAAAGTGTTTGTCCTTTTCTGACTAACTTATTTCACTTATCATAAGGTTCATTCATGTTGTAGAATGTGCCAGAATTTCCTTCCGAAGTCCATTGTGTGCATATATCACATTTTGTTTATCCATTCATTCACCTTTGAGCAGTTGCATTGCTTCTACATTTTGGCTACTGTCAATAATGCTGCTATGAACACGGATATACAAATACTTGAATCCCTGTTTTCAATTTTTTGGGGGTGTAAACCCAGAAGTGGAATAGCTAGATCATATAGTAATTCTATTTTTAAGTTTGTGAGGAACCATCATTCCATTTTACATTTCTAGGACTGGATATTTTTAACTGTCCCTTCCACATCTAAAATTTTAGGAACCAATACTTGTTTTAAAAAAAATTCTCTTGAAGCAATTTCCTCTTTACCTGGAAATCTGCATCCATTAAACAAACAGCGAGGGAAATGCTCAAATGTCTTTCACCCCAGAAGGCCTTTCCTGACCTCTCTTTATCTTTGTAACACTTGGGTTATGTCCACGTACAGCACCCTTATTTACTAGGGTCAAACCTTAATCACTTTTTAAATTAAGTTGTTGTTTTTTCAAGAACATGAGCTTTGGGAAGGCAGAGATCATGTCTAATTCTTTATCTCCTCAATGCCTGATACAGAATAATTAAGCAGCAACGGCCTATTGAGTGAATGTGTGGATAGACTGAAATAAAATAGGGCCAAATAATTCCACACGACAAATTGAGGAAGTGATAAAAGTGGTAAAATCGGAGAATGATTTTTCTCTGGATGCAAAATATTTCCCAGGAGAGGCTGGGACCCAAATAATAGTAATGGTCAGCATGATAATTAAAATACCTAATACAGTGCTGCCCCAACCATCAGCTAGGGAGCATCTTCCTCACGTGGGCTCTGGAATACCTGCTTTAACATTCCTGCTCCTGCACGCTGGCATGCAGGAGGGTGCACTGGTTGCTTTCTTACCCATCAGCACAGCAGTGCAGAGGGGCATTCAATGCCCATCTGTGGCAGAGCCTGGAAGGGGCTTTCTCCATGTGTCCACATTAGGCAATACAGAAAACTCATGTTTGATGCTGGGAGGACCTTAGCGTCCAGTTCTCTTGGATGATGTAGCTGAGTTTCAGAGAAGGGAAGAGGCTGTTCCCCAGCCATGTGGCAAGAGGGCTGCATCTTAGATTTGGAGGTGCAGACACATGCTCTCCCCACACAGTTACGACCTATGTTTAAACCACCTTGCTGAGTGATGGAGGGCAGACGCTTAAGTGGACACAATGAAAAGACACATCTCTAATTGAATGGGCCAAAATTGAATCCGCGTCCATCCGACGCTAAATAAAAGGCCCTGGACGGTGGGCAAGCAGGTGATATTTCTGGATTGCAACCCTCCTGGGCAAGAAGCCCTCTTGCCAGTCTGTGTTTGCACCTCTGCAAATACTCCCTTTGGAGTATTTTGCACCAAACCGGTATGAAGAATGTCCAGAGATCGCGGGGCGTAGAAACGATTGTCCCTGTGTCGGCCTGGAAAGCAGCAAGAGGAGGTTAGGATGCTGTTTGCTGTCTGCTGGGGCGGACCAGAACTCGCACCTGCTCCCTGGGCTTGGTGGGGTG
>NW_005370787.1:260866-282586 GCF_000412655.1 Myotis brandtii
AGGGCGCTGGTGCAGGGGACCTGCGCTGGTCTGGGCGTGGGGGCGCGGGTGCCTGGAGCCTGGAGGGCGGGGGAAAGAGCCCCCGCACACGTACCTGCGGCAGGACAGGGGACAGACGGAAAGTGTCCCCAACTTCTCTAGGAGGCAGCAAGAGCACTCCACATCCTCGCAGGGAGCTGGGGTGCATTGCGGGGAAAATAAAGGCCTTGGATGTTGAGAGATTTGTCTCAGACAAACCTGGAGAAGTTCTAGCCTGTCTTCCTATCTTGTGCCTTTTTCATGACCAAGCTTGGCCCTTTGGGGGGCCTTTGGGGACAAACTAGAGAGTTCATCTCTGACCCCGATCAATTGATTGACTGACTGATTGATTCTGCACTGCAAATATGTTCTTAGATCACACTGCATTGTTCTGGGCTTTATGGTGAGCAAAGCCCAGAGATGCTGGCCCACAACCCCTTTCCTCCGACCCCTCAAATGAACAAAGCAACAAAACCTTTTCCTCTAAAATGCCTTTCTTCTGTCTTGCCTTGTTTCATTGCTACAGATTAAGCGAACAGGTTTGTCTCCAAACCTCCAAATTGGATGCGAAATTGTGGTGTCTATGTGTGCATTTTTGAGGAGAGCTTCCATAGATTTTATTTGATTCTCCCAAAGATGAAATAGCTAAACGCACAGCTTTAGGCCCGTCAACATGGATGTCCTGATGGTCTCTGTCTTTGGAGGGCCTGAGTTGCAGATTCTTATTTGAAAGCTGGGATTCGGAGAGAAGTTGGAGGGAGAGATTCTCTCACGGTTCAGGGAGGACAATATTCACCCACCAGCACAGATTTGTCTGAGCTGAGATCTGGTCTGTTTTCCACTGGTAGGAGATAAAATGAGTTTGCAAATATATAGATGAGGAAACCAAGGCGAATCTTTGTGAATGGGAGGCCTATCCTGGTTTCTTCTTGGTAACCAAAAGTGAGCCCCGCGGTGGAGTTTCCAGGAGCGCTGAGGGAAGGTGAGAGGCGCAACGGTCCCCTGGTCCACTGGAAACTTGGGAGAAGAAGGAGGGATTGGATGTTAACCCAGCCTTGGAGAGCACCAGGAAAACCTGGGGTGTATGTGGGGGTAAGGCCGAGGGATGCCCTGTGGCAGGGCGGGGGGGAGGAGTATTAACAGATATCCTTGAAAAATCACAGATATCCTTGAAAAATCACATTTCATCAGTAATCCCACTTTATTTGTTTCCCACCAAATGGGCAGGAATACTATAGACATAAGGAAGTAAAAGCTGCCACGTGAGTAGAGGCAGTATTTCTGGTCCTGCCCCCGTTATCCCAGTGTGAGGTTCATGGACAGGCTGGCCCTAGGATAATGGTCCCCAAAACACTGACATCCTGCAGGTAGCTTCAAGCAATCCCAATCTCTTCCCAATTTTAGAGAAAAAATAGAGGGTAAAATTAAAATGTGTTTTTTTTTCCTTTATAAAATTTCCCCAAATCTTCAGTGCCTGCTTTTATTTGTGTGACATCTTGTTTAGGTCAGAATTATATATCTGGTTACGTTGAGACGTGAGAGATCATTATTTCCAGCTTAAAAAACGCCCATCAGTTCTAGGTGGCCTGAGATCCACTGTTGTCGCAGAGTAGGGAACGCATCGCATTACTCTTTAATGTCCTTTGAATGGAAATGCTTCCCTTGTGGACACCCGGAGCTCTGGTGGCAGCAGGGAATGGCACAGGACCTGGGGCTGTCGAGGAAAGAAACTGCCTCATTCTACTTGGCTCGCAGCCCAGAACAGTGTTTGTCTGCTGTTCTTAACTTCACACGTATTTTGTAAACTTAAACCGCTCTTTTGGCGAGCTTTGTGGGAGAGGGGTTAAATTGCTTAGCCCCTCCTCCCTTACAATTGGTCAGTCTGCTTCATTAAATCCCAAGCTGAACTGCTGTTTTTCAAATAATAAAGTGGTTGTTTCTACTTACAACCTGTCTTTTCCTGATAGGATTATTGGTTAAAATGGCCCCATCACACCGCAGAGGTTTATTTGGCAATGGCAGAAATTAATTTTGCCCCTTAGTTAAAGTCATTAAAGAACCACACTTTTAAAAAAATAATAATAGTAATAATAAGTGCTGCTTCACTAGCCCTTCAGCACAAGATACATTTTATTGATGTTGCTCATTGTTCTTTTATGTATTCAGCAAATATTTATTGAGCACCTTCTGTGTGTTGGGCCGCTGTTTCTGCTTTCAAGGAGTTGACAGATAAGCCCTGTGGACTTGAATCTTGATTTGCTAAGAGCTGACTTCGGGAGGGGCCGCTTCAGGAACACCCCGACCATGGCCATATTCGTTGGATTTCCATTGCTGCCTCCTCTCCGTGCATGAGTCCATTCCCCCTGGTGTTGGCCAAGGGAGAAGCTACTCACTGTGGTTTCCTGCCTCACTGCACCCTTGCTGGTCAGCAGTGCCCGACTCCTGTCATCTCCATGGCTGTGTAGGTGCTGGTTCTGTGAAGAGCATGGCCAGTGAACGTCAATTAACTAGCCAAGGAGAGAAGCATTCACTCTGGGTAGGTCATGCATGGTCCCAGGGAGCACTGGTTTCTCTTGGGAGGACCCTAACAACTGCCCAGTGGCAAGTTACACATCCCTGGGCTACTGTTTTTCTAATTCATTCAGAATAAAAGTAATAAATGTTTAAGTGCTTTCTAATCTGCACCCAACATGAGAGCTGGAAGAATATATTCAACACCAACCAACAGGGAAGGATTCTACTAGTTTTGGATTGGTTCAGTTGGGCCAGTCGGAAGGATATTTCTGTTGCTACACTGAGGAAAAGCTTGATGGTACAGATTTTATTACCAGATAATAGCAGTAATGGTGGCAGGCACTGATATAGATGTGCCACGCACCTGTCAAAACACTTTATGTAGATTAACTCATTTAGTCTTCTCTCAACCCAAAGTGGGTACCATTATTATTGACATTTTAGCTTTGGATCAGACAATTTAGAAGTCTGATTTATTGAGCACTTATTTCCCTCTTGCCTACTCATTGTGAGAGGCAGCCCAGCTCTGCAAACAGACTTGCCCTGTTCTCTAACTGGATTCACTATTAACTAGCAGTATAACCTTGAGCAAGTCATTGCCTTTCTGTGCTTTAGTTTTCTCATCTGTAAAATGGGGGTGATGAGGGCACTATTCCATTAGGCTGCTGTCAGGATTGAATGAATGTACATATGTAAGATACTTAGAAGGGTGCTTTGTACACAGGAGGCACTATGATGTTTATTATTAGCTATTCTTTTTCTTTCCAGCTTCATCTGCCAATACCCCCTAATATAGCAGCCATGCTGAGCTACTTAGAGTTCCCCTGGACCTCCTCAACTCTCATACGTCTCTGCCTTTGCATATGCTATTTCCTTGCCTAGAATGACTTTCCTACCCTCTTGCTATGTCAGCTTACATGTTCCCTCACATGTAACTTACCTTTAATGCCCTCTGTTATTCTCCAGGTAGCTGTTTCCACTCTTCATTAAGATCTTAGCAGCCTTGTACCATTCATCTATCAAAGGACTTAGTGATTAACAATTACCTAACAATTATTGAGCACTTATGTGCCCAGTAGTGTCCCATGTATTTTTCTTGATTTTCTTTTTATATATTGACAGCTCTATGAGGTAGGGTTATATTTGCTTAAATTATTTCCGTGTTCATCCCCCCCAGTAGACTGTGATAGTCGCTTGTACATTTGTGTGTTATTCATTTCGTATCTCTAGGACCTGGCAGAGTGCCTAATTAATACACAGTGGGCACTCCATAAATGTAAAGGGGATGCATTTTTACCAACAGCTGTTTACATTCAAATAATAAGCTAATTGTAAGTAATTCTTTTATAGAATCTTCATGCTTTTCTCACTGCAGAAATTCACTCTCAAAATTTTAGAAAACACCGATAAGAAAGAAGAAGGAAGTCCACATCCCACTCCTCCCAGCCCTAGAGAGTCTAAACAACTTGCTTAGGGAAACACAGCTGGCTACTCATCAACCAAACTGAGAATCCAAGTCAGGCATCTGGTGATAGAGCCCAAGCTCTTAAGGCTGTGATACTGTTGCTCCTCTTCCTCTCCACCTCCAGCCCCCGGCCCTCCACCCCCACACACAATGAACAAATTATGTTAGCTTATTAACGTGTGTTGGAAGAGCTGAAATTTGAAATGAAATCTACCATACAAACAACGGTGCAATGCATGAAATCTACATTTTAAAAAATTTTAGTATTCAGTCTTTTCATGCCTTTGTCCTTTCTGTTCTTGTCAGTTTTTTAGAGGCAGCGTAGTGAGGTAAGGTAGAAAGAGCATAGCTGTGGCCCTGCCCTTGGAAATGTTAGCAGGGACAGGTTGCATAACCTCCCGCAGTCTTCGTTTCTTTCCTGAAAGGGCTATAATAAGAAACACTTCTCAGAGTTTTGTCAAGTAAGGCAGCCAAGTGCTTGATTCACGGTGGGTCTTGCCCAACAGAAATCTTGCCAAATTGTTCTCCCCATGTGGGTGTTTTCTTCCCCACTCCTTCATTTTAATCCTCATGGTAATTTAACTTTTACATTATTATTAGATGTCTTTAGTAACTTGTCTCACAGCCATTTTCTTAGAAATTCAATTTCATCTCCTGATGAAAGAGAAAAAAAAAAGTGGCAATTTAAAAATGTTAGAGCAATTTTCATTTAAAAGTGGATCAATGTTTTCCTTACCCTGTCGTTAATGTTTTCTGTTTTCTTTTTATCAGCGAGTTACTTCTCAGTCGATTCATATTGCCAAACTGCCCTCTCTTGTTTTCTTACAAGATGAAAGGAGACAACCATGAATGAGCCACTAGACAATTTTACAAACACTTCTGATTTCCCCGATTATGCAGCTGCTTTTAGAAATTGCACTGATGAAAAAATCCCACTCAAGAAGCACTACCTCCCTGTTATTTACGGCATCATCTTCCTGGTGGGCTTTCCGGGGAACGCAGTGGCAATTTCCACTTACATTTGCAAAATGCGGCCCTGGAAAAGCAGCACGGTCATCATGCTGAACCTGGCCTGCACCGACCTGCTCTATCTCACCAGCCTCCCTTTCCTGATCCACTACTACGCCAGCGGCGAAAACTGGATCTTTGGCGATTTCATGTGCAAGTTCATCCGCTTCGGTTTCCATTTCAACCTGTACAGCAGCATCCTCTTCCTCACCTGCTTCAGCATCTTCCGTTACTTTGTGATCAGCCACCCGATGAGCTGCTTTTGCATTCACAAAACTCGGTGGGCCGTGGTGGCCTGTGCTGGGGTGTGGATCATTTCCCTGGTGGCTGTCGTTCCCATGACTTTCCTGATCACATCAACCACCAGGACCAACAGCTCTGCCTGCCTTGACCTCACCAGTTCAGATGACCTCACTACCATCAAGTGGTACAATCTGATTTTGACTGCCACGACCTTCTGCCTTCCCCTGGTGATAGTGACACTCTGCTATGCCATGATTATCTACACCCTCAACCAAGGGCCGAGGACTCACAGCGGCCTGAAGCGGAAAGCTCGGAGGCTAACCATCCTGCTACTTCTTGTGTTTTATATATGTTTTTTACCCTTCCATATCCTGAGGGTCATTCGGATTGAATCTCGCCTGCTTTCCATCAGCTGCTCCGTTGAGAATCAGATCCATGAAGCTTACATCTTTTCTAGGCCCTTAGCCGCCCTGAACACCTTTGGTAACCTGTTACTGTACGTGGTGGTCAGCGACAACTTTCAGCAGGCCATCTGCTCCATGGTGAGATGCAAAGCCAGTGGGGACCTGGAGCAAGCAAAAAAGATCAGTTACTCAAACAACCCTTGACAAACTTCACTTACTCAACCAAAGAGAAAAGCCTCCTGGTACTTCCCCTGTACTTTCTAATTAGGCCAGAATATCTCCTTCAGTGGAACTCAGTAAACATTGTGCATTCATGTGTCAAGGCCAGGGCAGAACTGCTGGAGTCCTTTGCAACCCACTTGTTGAGTTCCTTCCTTAGGTAGACCTAAGAAGGGGCTACATGCATATCAGTAAAGGGTTAAAATGTACAACTGGAACTATTAAAACTCAGGGCCCTGTCGGAGGGAAAACACTTGCCCTCGGTCTCAGTAAGTTAGCACCTATAGGAGAAAGACAACTTTCACTCATGGTTTTATACTCCTTTATACTGGGGCCTATTTGTACTGAACCCCAAGACTATTCAAGGCACTATTTGTATCTTTTTCAATATTCTTTTTTTTTTACATTTCATATCTTTAAACCTCTTTTTCAAATTTTGCTTTGAGATTATTAAACTATATTTTTCACTAAGCTTTAGTCAATTTTGTAGATTAAAGCAAGTCAGTACCATCCACTTGAGATTTCAAAGATGTCAATGCAAATGACTAAAATGAATACCTGCAAGGTAATTGGGGTATTATAAGTATTGTTATAGATAATTTTTCAAGTTGTTATTAGATTTATAAAAAATATCAAGTTAATATTGGTTATTACCAACATGTTCTGGGGAGGGAGGAGGAACTTTTGGGGAACAGAAGTACTTTTAAATATCATGTATATATTGTGTATTAAACAAAATCTAACATATTTGTTATTTCTCTCTGTGGGAAAATATTTCAGGAAATACTAATTCTCTTTACATACCTTTCTCTTTTATGACTATCATGAAATTATGACTTCTATTACAATAGCTAAGCTATTTTTGAGTTGTGTATATGCTGAATTATCACTAAGTATAAATATCTGAGAAAATGCCTAGTCTGAATATTTATACACCTAGCAAATGTGTTGGTATAATTAATAAACTAATTTTAAAATCATTAGATTGGCTGGTAATATTTTTTCTGTGAAAACACAGCTTTGCCACAATTATATTTAGATGAAGGTTATGTTTACAAAACAAAAATAATTCCAAGAATCAGTTCTAGAATAAGGCTGGAATAGATAATTTAAGCAGAAGAAAGGTTACCATAGGAACTCTTTGTGGTTTCCAGGTTCTTCTAGGACATTACATCTGATATAGACCTAATTAAGGACGCTCCTCAGGAACCTCTCTCTGCCGGGCATGCCCGGATAAGAAAGAGGAAAGTCAATAGTTCTTTACATGAACTTTCTGGATGATGGAGTTCTCTCCACCCATCACCTTCCAAGTCATCTCTACTCCTGGACCTCACTAGAGCATATGGAATGAGCTATTTCACTAGAGGGCCAAGCATGCCTGTCCATGTGGCTGCATAGCATGGAGTAGCATTCAAGGGTCCATTTGGAACCTGGACACTAGGTAGTTCTTCTCTCCCCTCTCCCTACTACCCAGCCCAGCTCCTGGGGCAACACCAAAGTGTAATCAGATTAGCCTTTACGCCACTGCTGCTGTTATTCTAGCCCAGGGCATAAACCCCTTATCTATCTCTCTTCTCTCCTCTCCTCTCCTCTCCTCTCCTCTCCTCTCTCTCCCTCTTCTTATTTCAAAGTCTTCACCCACCTGAGAAAAATCACTTCAATCTCCTTCATGTCTATTTCAACTTGTCTCTGTAGCTTCTTTTATCCCTTTCATTCTATCAATTTACAGAACAATAAATCATCTCTCTGATATTAATTCTTCCACTTTGTCTTTGGTCCTTATTCTGCTTTCTTAGGGACCTCCTCTGACAACCAATCCCACTTTCTCCATTTTTTAACATTTCTATTACCCTGGATAATTGACCTTAGCTTGGGAAAGTGTATAATTTTCCTTTATCCTCAAAATACCTTCCTTGGATTCAGCTGTTCTGTCATTTTCTTATCTGGCTTGTTCCCTGCAGTTATGGGTCAGGTTCAGATGACTGTCTGCGTCCCAGGGTTCTGCTGAGAGAATATAATCACACAGATCCAAGCTAAATTGGATTCAAAGGGTAAGTTTTATTTTCCAAAGTAAAGAGTTCAGGGCTGTTCAGGGCTAATTGTGCTGGAGAATGCAGTTTGGAACTGAGGCCAAAAAAGAGATTGATGATACTTTCAAGGCCAGAATGGGACCCGAATGACCTTGCCTCACATGCCCAGTTGTAGGCAGAGAAAATGTAGGAACAAAAGGCAGAGCTCTGACTGTCTGCCAGGGAGGGAGCTGCCTGCTTGGTCTGCTGTCTGCACAAGGACTGGAGGCTCAAGGCAAGCTCACTGCCTCTGAGTGCAGGGAACTCAGAAAAAAAACCTGTAATGAACTTTGGAGACACAGTAACTCCTTCATTTTGTTTTTTAATTTAATATCATGGAAATTTTAAGTATTCACAAAATTAGAGAAAGTGATAAAATGAGCTCACATACCCATGCCTTAATTTCATCAATAATCAACATCCTACCATGCTTCTCCTGTTAACCCACCTTAGTGTCTGTGTGTCCTTCTGGACCAGTGCAGGCCATTTCGGTTTCCCCCGAGAAGGCCCCCAGAGGGGGCAGTGCAAGATATTGATAACCACAAGTTGAACCTGGCTCATGTGGCTCAGTGGTTGAGTGTCAACCTATGAACCAGGAGGTCACGGTTCAATTCCAGTCAGGGCACATGCCCAGGTTGTGGGCTCGACCCCCACTGTGGGACATGCAGGAGGCAGCGGATCGATGATTCTCTCTTGTCATTGGTGTTTCTATCTCTCACTCTCTCTCCCTTCCTCTCTGAAATTAATAAAAATATATTTAAAAATGAATAAAATATATTTAAAAAACAAACAAACAACAACTACAACATCATGGAGCACTTAAGACTAAACATTACTTCCTGTTCTAATTTTATTCTTAAATTCTACCCAGCAACACCATTTGATATAATAATCTTCCTGATACTATGTAATGAGCCCAAATGATATCAAATGATACAAGGCCAGCAATGTAAAAATGCCTAAGGTAGAGAGCCCTTTCCATTATTGAGCTTCAGGAAGAAATTAAATTATAATTTTTATGTTATTTTCCTTCAGCACTTTCATCTAAATATTTTCTATTGATCTGCCTTTCATTAATCCTGCCTTATATATATGCAATTTGCTATTAAACCCATTAGGAGAATTCCTAATGTCAGATATTATATTTTTTATCATTTATAGAATTTACATTGGATGCTCTTCACTAGTTCTACCATTTCAATGAATTTCTTCTCCTTATAATCTATTTTGGTCTGTTTTTCCCATCTTTTCTAGAATTGAATAATCATAGGTATTTTAAAGTCCTTATCTGTCCACTTCAATATCTGGATTACCTTTGAGTCTGCTTCTATTGTCTGCAATTTTCCTTATGTTTATGGGTTACGTGATCCTGTCTCCTTGCATGTCTACTTTTTTTTTTTATTAAATGACAGAAATTGGATATGAAAGAATCAATAAGTCTACCCTGAGAGATTTTTGTTAGTTTATTGTTCTATTATAAAATTTCCATTCAATTTCACTTCTCTTATACAATTCTCTCTTATTCACTAAATAAATCGTATTTTTCTTTGACTCTTTAGATGTATTTATATTGCTGTTTTAACATATTTGTCTATTAAATCCAGCATCTTGTTTGTATTACTTCTCTCTGGATGCTATAATAGATTACTGCAAATTTAGTGGCTTAAATTATACCACAACCTTTCTCTCTCTCAGAGGTCAGAAGTCTGAAATCAGTTTCACTGGACTAACGCCAAGGAATTGGCAGTCCTCCCTTACTCCTGAAGGCTCTAGAGGAGAATTAATTTCCTTGCATTTTCTTGCTTCCATAAGCCACCTTCCATCTTCAAAGCCAGTTCCATATCATCTTCAAATCTCTCAGACCTGTGCTTCTATCTAAATCCCTCCTCTCTCTAATTCTCCTGTCTTTTTATAATTGAAACTCTTGCAATTGCATTGGGCCTACCCAGATAATCCAGGATAATTTCCTCATCTCAAAATCCATATTTTAATCACATCTGCCAAGTCCCTTCTACTATGTAATGTAACATAGTCACAGGTTCTAAAGATTAGGAAGAGGACATTTTTGGAAGGCTATTATGCAACCTACCGCAGCGGTTTCTTAAATAACAACGGGCTAAAGTAACAATAATAACCATGTAGAGTGTCCTTGAGGTCAGTTTTTAATTGCTTTTCTTTTCTTGGCTATTGGACATGTTTTTTTCTGTTTTGTGTGCGTAATGGTTTTTACTGATTACTGGATATTGTAAATAAATCATCATGGTGACTCTAGATTCTATTATTGTCTCTGAAGGTTGTTGCCTTTTTCTCTAGGAGACACATCAATTTCTTGCTTACCTTGGAATTGTGTTGACTTGGTTTTACAAATTTTTAAGAACAGATTTGTGAAAAGCCCAAGGTGTTTCCCAAGCCCTTCCAATACAACAGGACTCAATCTGGTTCTTCTGTACTCTTATCCAGACTTGGTGTTAGGGTTTTTTGTTTGTTTGTTTTCTCAAAGCATATCTAAAATAGACTTCACTCTAGAGTCTAGGCCATTGTCTTTATTCCCAAGGCAGTTTTCTGCTGTCTCAGCAAGCTGAGTTAGCGGGATGTTAATGAGGTTTTTTCTCTCTGGATGGGCTGGAACACCAATGTCCCCTAGCACTGCTTACCCACTAGAATCTCTGAGGCCATAACAGCCTCTTTTTTATTAATCTCAAGTAGTCTCTCCCTGCAAACACAGCCCTTGGCCCAGGAATCTCAAGGAATCTCCATGCATTTCTGCCCATGATTCCTTCATCACTGATGCTCTGCTGCAAATATGTTAGATATGTCAACAATTTCAAACTCTGACCTATGCCTCCTCAACTAAATGGGACCACTATGCTCTGCTCAGACTCCAATTCTCTGTACCACGGTCAAGAATTGCCTAGCCAGAGAGCTGGGGTGATTGTGTTGCTTTGGCTATTGTCCTAAGCCTGAAAACATCAGCTTCATATATTTTGTCCAGTTTTATTGTTGTTAACAGTATGTGCCACTGTGATCTACCCCAGGTGAGGGAGCAGGTCCCATACTTCCTGCCTTTTCCATTAATGCTTTCTTATTCACCCTTCTAAAATGTGGGAGAGACCCCAATTTAAACATATCTCCTCCCCTAAAATGACAATGGAAATATAGCTATAAAGACATTGAAATTTTTGGAAACATAAAAAGGATGGATGAATGGTGATACGAAATGGAAATAAAGCTGGTAGTGGAGGGAATCCAGAGGCAAGCTAATGTATTCTGCTTAACTGCGAAATGCTCAAGAATTAGAATGACCAGCTACCTCTGAAAGAGGGTTATAGTGGGACTGACAATAAGAGATTTGATTTAAAGCCTGAATAAGAGACAATTACATCCCTAGATATTCTATTTTGTCCTATGCAAACCAATGACTGCTCCTTTTCCACACCAAGAAAATGCTAAGCTTTTCATTCTGGGGAGGTTGAAGCAGAAAGATTCTTAACTTGAAGACAACAGACACAATTAAAGGTGGAGTGAAAGTGAGGTCCTAGATACTAAATAGAAACATTTGGCTCTGATAACCCTTGCAGTTCATGCATACGTTCCCTAGCAGAATATTGGTGAATTATTCTCTAGGGCAGTGGTTCTCAACCTGTGGGTTGCGACCCCTTTGGGGGTCAAACGACCCTTTCACAGGGGTCGCCTAAGACCATCGGAAAACACATATAATTACATATTGTTTTTGTGATTAATCACTATGCTTTAATTATGTTCAATTTGTAACAATAAAAATACATCCTGCATATCAGATATTTACATTACGATTCATAACAGTAGCAAAATTACAGTTATGAAGTAGCAACGAAAATAATTTTATGGTTGGGGGTCACCACCACATGAGGAACTGTATTAAAGGGTCGCGGCATTAGGAAGGTTGAGAACCACTGCTTTAGGGGAATGGAAACTATAGCCATAACAGATACAACTAGTGATGTACAAGATCCTGTTTTAACCGTTTTCTTCACAAATCCAGTCAATCTAACTTTAGAGCCCTCGTGCAGAACCACTGCACTCTGCTGATTTGCACAAAGAGACAGAGTTTTCTAGATGCCAGTTGGGGAACAGCTCAGCCTGCTCTCCCACAGTGATGCCCACTAGTTGACCTGCCTTGTTGACTTAGCTTGGTAGTGTCTCACTCTTCAGAATGAGTGGACAGCCACCAATAACCAGGCAACTGTAGAGACCCTACCCTGTATTAGGAATCAGAGGTTCTAAAATGAAAAAATGGGGTGAGGGAGGGGCATTCAGGGAAACAGAAACAATGTAGGGAGCATAAGAAACAAAATTTTTAAACCTATAATTAAGACTCTCAGAGACATCCTTGAAAAAGACCAGGAAGTTCTAAAGGAATGAGCATTCAAAGAGAAAAGGAAAAAGAAAAGAGCTCTTGGATGGCTTAAGCAGGGGCATATTAGAGGGCATGTTCCAACTGCCCTCCATGAACTGCCTACAAGTTGGCACGTGCTATGCACTGGGAGGTAGGAGTATTCTTGGCCTCTCCTTTTAGTCTATTCTAACGTATATCTAAAAGAACCTCTTCCAGGCTGGTAGTATGATGCTAGAGTTATTCTTGATTTCAGTGTAGGAGAAACATTCTCGGATTTTTGTTGTGCATTTCAAAGGTGTTAGGAAAGTAGGGTTTTTAAAAGTGCATCTAAAGCACCATGTTTTTTGGAGTTGTTCTATTTTTCATATTTACTTTGTCTCTATGATTACATATTATACGATGTAGGAGTAGTTTTATGTGATTGCATAATAGCATGTAATTAATTTTTCATGATTTTGGAAATATGCCCACAGCCTGAGCACATTGTTTTTCTTTCTAGAAATGCTTGATAACATTACATTCATGTTTCTGAAGGGTGTTTTTTGAATTAATCACAATACCTTCTGAAAATACTTGAAAAATAAAACATAGATGCATAAAACATTCTTCATTCAGTTTCAATCTTTGCTTGTTGAGCACAGGTATTTATAGTACAGAGGAATGTATGGCTACATATTTAGGACTACAATATCAATTTTAACTCCTATTTTGTTAAATAACACCAGCATCTTTTGAACCCCTACTATGTGTAAAACACTGTGCTATACCCTGAAGATAGAAACCTTAGTAATAATCAGTTCTATTTTCAAAGATACTATAATATTGCATATCAGCTGCATTATCCATATGGGCCTTTTGGGTTGAGCATTTATGTTATGCTGCAAGTACTTACCAAAACTCAATGAAATGTCTGTTCAGTTCTTTTTGTCATTATAGTTTATCATTATTCTAAAGAGCTAAATCCAAAGGGAGTGTTTCGGGAACATATATAATTATCTAATCCCTCTAATCAATAGCCCTAAAATGCATTCTAAATGCTAAATGAACAGAAATATCCTAGGGTTTTAATTGTACATGGTTAAATGCCCCATTTATCTGTTTAAATCCACTTAGGTGATGAACTATAGGGCAGTACTTGGTGTTACATACTTAGTATTATCCCATTTTCAAAGACAGCATTATAAATATCTGAATCTTACCCATGATAACCAATAAAAAGAAATCTATATATACGCCATACCTGATGCTCTCTGTATCAAATAACAAACTTGCTCCTTCTTGCAAAATATTTTCTGAGTCCACCTAAAAGTGTAAATAATAGTGCTGGTGTTTTTTCCTTTAAATTACTCCTTCTTGCAAAATATTTTCTGAGTGTAAATAATAGTGCTGGTGTTTTTTCCTTTAAATTGGGGAGCAAACCAGTATTTGTATTCAAGAATTGAAACAAGGGCAATGTTAAAGCCCCTGTTCAAGTTTTAAGCATTTGTGAAAATACTACTAAGTTAGGCTTTTTCTGCATCTTTTTCCGACCTCCCAGCCCAGGATGGCCAGTCCTACAACTTCTCTTTCTTATTCATGACCGGCTTTAGGTACTTTATCATATAGGACGTGGATTACCACTCTTCCATGTCCATATGTTTTTTTTCTTCCCAGGGAGGTTATTAACTCCTCCATGCATGGTCACATTTATTTGTGTTTCCAGTTCCTGGCAATATGCTAGGAGGCATGCCATATAGAACAAGCACAACAATGAGACTCTTTTAGAATGAAATACCTGCTTTTTAATCCCAATTCTTACTCAACCGATTTCTGCGTATGGAAAAATTCATGCTTAAATTGAGTCTTTGTATTGCCTTTGAAGACAGGGAAAAGACTTCTGTTTCTGGTAACATGCTAGATTAAATCTACTGCACAACCTTCCAATAAAAAAAACAACAACAATGAAATTGACTAAATCGAAGATGTTCACAAACATCTGAACATGCTCACTGAGCTGGTAAAAAACCAAAGACTCCACAAAGGGGAAAAATAAATATGAAGGTGGGAAACTAGAAGTCAGTGGGCAGCAAAAGCAGCAATTTTCCAAATTGTATCTGCAAAACCCTGATGCTTTTGAGCCTTAGTTTTGATATCCATGTGAGGATGAGTAGGGCTATATCCTGGTTGACCCAGGACAGTACTAGTTAATGCCTGTTGCCCTGGTATAGTTATTAACAGCACCCAGTTTTATTCTTAAAAGCCCCTGGAATGATATGTGGTCATCCTAAGTGTAAGAGAGAGGACATAATGCATGGAACTCAAAAAGGTAGGGATTCTAATAGGAGGTCCTTGCAAAACTCTGCCTGTCAGTGGGTTCTGCTCTCCATGCTAGGGTGAATGATAAATAAGACTATGAAGCAGAAGGGAACAGAATATAAAATAGTCTGCATTTACTTTGACATTAGGTAGAAGGAAAATGAATTTGCCCCTGAGAAATCATAGACAGCATCAAGCTCTCATGTAAATTTGTTGTTACCTGCATGTTAAAATTGAAATTCAAGTGGAGAATTGAATTTTAAGTGATCTCCAGATGGGTAGTACCACCAGGCAACTGGCAGAAGCATACGGGAGACCTCTCTGAGGGAACACAACTTTAACCTAGGTCTCCAGGAATTCCTACTGGTAAAGTTTCCAAGGAAAATAATGAGAAACACATTTAAAAGGAGTTCGCAAGAAATGCCAACAAAAAAAGGCACAAAAGATGAAATACGTCAGGATTAGAGGATGGAAGAATCAGACTGTCAAAGATTTCACCTGTGAAAATATCAGACACTATTGTAAAACAGAATGTTTATTTTGTTAAAAAAAAAACAACCACCTGAATCCTCAGAAGAAGGATGATGGAAATGAGACTATAAAATGATTAAGCAATTTAAAGAAAATGAACAGGCTTCTAGAAATAACAAATATAATAAATTGAAATAAAAATTGTTAATGGCTTGCTAAAACAGGAGATTAGACTCAGTAAGAAGAGAATTAATGAACTGGAAGTGAGATGAGAAAAAACTATCTAGAAAGCAACACACAGAGGAACAAGAAAATAAAAAATATGAAAGAGTTAGACCTAGAGTAGAGGGTGAGAAGGTCCAACATGTATATGACGGGACTTTCAGAAGGAGATAAAAAAAGAGAATAGAGAATAAGGGGAAAAAACAAAAACAGTTGGATTATTAGGTTAAAAGTGTTTATTGTATTAATAAAGAAACAAACACATGGATTATACAAAAGAAAGCTTTGCAGAGAAAAGTAATGAAAATCTGTCATAAACGAAGGTTTATGATTAATCCATTTCTGTTTACCTGGCAGTTATAAAAGTTAAATAAATAAATATTAGTTAATCAAAATGAAGTCATAAAAGAAGGGGAAAAAGAAACAGAGAGTAGAACAAACAGATGTCATAAAATAAGATGAAAGAACAAACACAAATATGTCAGTATCACAATAAATGTGAAAAGACTAAATACTTCAGTTTCAAAAAAGTTTTCAGACTACACTTTACAGTACTATAATCTATGCTCTTTTAGAAAGAAAGAGCTAAAGATAAAACTTACTTATAAGAAAAAATTAAAAATGGAACATACCTATAACAATGAAAGAAACAGGATTAGAAATTGTCTCAACACAATAGAAGTTTACTACTCATTTTTAAAAAAATCAGCAAAAGTGTGTTAGAAGGTAGCTTTTGTCCAAACAGTGATTCAGAGACCCAGATGTCTTTCAATTCATGACTCCTCCACGGTCTCAGGCCTCAGTCTTCTTTTTAACTACCCTCTTATAACCACTTTTCACACATTCCATTAGTAATCCCTGGTCACTGTTCCCTCCAAGTGCTCTGGATGGAGGAGATCTTCATTATCTGGTTATTTAGGAACTAAATATGTATTGGGGTTTCCAATGCGGTACATAAAGGAGGAGCAGATTAAAGATAACTTCAATATAAAAGCTCCTTCAGTAAAAAAAGAAAAAGGAAAGGAGACAAGAGTCAGGAATTGTGAAATCCTGTCAATGGGCTTGGTGAAGACCCATTTCCTGTCTGTGGGGGGAAGTTCCTTGATTAGACTCAAGTCTGTTCTCCAGAAGAAACTTTTTTTCACTATTCCCTTCTGCCCAGGGGACACTCCCTGATGCTTCCTCCTGAGGCAGTGGATTCAGGCTTTGCAAGAATCAGAATCCTCTGGAGGCTTGTTACAACAGGTTGCTGGACACCATCCCTAGGATTTCTGATTCAGTGAGTCTGGGAATTTTTGCATTGCTAGCAAGTTCCTAGGCGATGGTGAGGCTGCTGGTTTGGGGACCACACTAAGTGAGAACTATGGTCCCGACGCCCCATCTGAAATGGGCTGAAGGAACGTCTCCTCCTCGAGGGAGTCCTATTTTCACTGCCAAATTCTTGCTGGGGCAAGTTTGGAGGCATGGGGGCAATTCTACAGTCACAGACTTCTTAAAGCCAGATTGCAGTGTGTTTAGCAAGACAATCCCTACAGATATTTAGTAGGCTCCTCAGCTATTTGCTTCCATTACATTCCAGGTATGAATAACCAGATTAGTTCTTTCCTGGGCATAGCTCTCCCTCTGACTCATATCTCTGCTTTCTGCTCCCCACCGCCCACAGTTGTCTCTTCCAGAGTACCTTGTACACTGGCAGGCACCGGGAGGTCATCTCATAAAATAACCTTGAGTTGGAAAGAAATAACTTTCGTCTGATCTTTGCCACAGGGCCCAATCCCTTCATGAAACTGAAAATTCCTAATGAACCTTTGTTGTGCAAAGTCCTTTTCAGTCTAATTTTTAAATCCTGGCTTAGAGTACAGAAACAGCTCTGCCTATCCTTGAAACTCTACATTTCTGGCCTCTTTCCATTCCTTTCTAGCTCTTCTCTCAAGCCAACCATTTGTACTCATTCTTTTGTTTTTACACTTTGCTATAAGCAATGAGGACAGACCAATATACATGAACATTTCTAGCTCCTTCCAACTACTTCCACACAGCTGCGCATCTACTAGGGCACTTGATTTGCTTTTACAAAAACAGCAGGCAAAACTTTATGCTACGATATAGTAAAGCTTTCTGTATTTCCATCTTGTTTTATATTTTCCTTCACTGCCTGTCCCTCATCCACTGTGTCAATGCCATATTTTAGAATTTGTTAAGGCAGCTTCCTACTTCAAAATACCAGTTTCCATATTGGTTAGGGTAATATTAGCTGATGAAACAAAATAGTCCCCAAATTTAGTGACTAACAAATAGAAGTCCTTTTGTTGCTCAAGTGGCTGCCCAACATAGGTCTTCCTGGTTGCAGGCTGTTTCCATATATGCAGGGATTCAAGCATCTGTGTTCCTTTCATCTATAGCTTCCCTAAATCCTAGCATCCCAGAGTCCTTGCATGTTTGTGGATGAGGAAAGAGAAGGCACACATTTCTTATATAAGTGCTACATCACTTCTACACATATTCCATTGGCAAGACCTAGCCACATGACCCCATCTGGATGCTAAGGAGGATTAACTTATTGCTGCCTGAGCAGCTACTTCTCCGAAATCATTGTTTTCTGGAAAGGGAGAGGGGCATGAGAACTTGGTGGACCATTAGCTTTCTTGATCGCAAAAATAAAAGGTGCTACAGTAACACTTCAGAAGATATAGGGGCCTATCTTTAAAAATCGGGGGAAAAAGGAGTTTCAAAGAAGCCACAAAAAATATAAACCATAAATAAACTATTGATGATTTCAACTACATAAAAATATCAAGAGCTTCTAGTGAGCAAAATATATCACAAAGAGAGCAAAAACACTAGCATCAGACTGTCTTTGATGGCTATCTGTTGAAGATTCTTGCTATGTAAACAACTGACCCTACACATCCAGAATACACAAAGAACTCTTACAAGTGAATAAAAACGACGGTTAAGTAGCAACCATAAGTAAAAATACATACATAGATAGGTATCTCCCAGTAGCAGCATGAATGGCCCACAGGAACATGGAAAACTGCCTAAACTGGTTAGAATTCAGAGACATGAAAATTGAACTATGGTGAGCTGCCATTTCCCACCTATCGGTTGGTAAGTGTTTAAAAGTTGGATGATGTAAGTATCAGTAAGGAGCTGAAACAAAGTGAGTTCTCTTACAGTCTTGTTAGGAAAGGATGCACACACTAATTTGTAAAACAATTTGGCGTTATCTCACAAAGGGAGTGGTAGTGTTTCATTATTTAATAGTTAGCTGTATAGATACGTGTGTGTGTGTGTGATCTAGCTAACAATATGAACATTGCAAACAGTAATCTTTTGAAAACATGACGTAAGAATGATGGAAAAGATGGTGTCGGTGGTCACAGCTTCGCTGCATTGGACACGTTCTGTAACAATGTTTCATTATTTAATAGTTAGCTGTATAGATACGTGTGTGTGTGTGTGTGTGTGTGTGTGTGTGTGTGTGTGTGATCTAGCTAACAATATGAACATTGCAAACAATAATCTTTTGAAAACATGATGTAAGAATGATGGAAAAGATGGTCTCAGTGGTCACAGCTTCGCTGCATTGGACACATTCTGTAACATATTATACTGCTTCTTCATCCTGTCCAGCTATTTAGAACTGCTTCTGTCTTCCATGACCATATAAGCCAAGGATAAACATTACGTCTTAGGTGAACATGAAATGCTAATCTGAACAAATCCTCCTCATCAATTTAATCCCTTGAGAATTGGTGAGTAAGGGAGCGAGAGTGCAGAACAATGGAATGTTTTCCATCCCCAAATGCAGTCCTCTGGAGGCAACCCATGCAGGAAGCACACCTTCTGTTTATGTCAGAGGGGTTAATTAAGAAAAGTTGGTGTCATTTCCAATAATTACTAGGGATCAAAACTTACAAAAGGCATGATGAGGGCCTGGCAGCTACACCAAATAAATCTGCCTGC
Source organism: Myotis brandtii (assembly GCF_000412655.1). Taxonomy (NCBI): domain Eukaryota; kingdom Metazoa; phylum Chordata; class Mammalia; order Chiroptera; family Vespertilionidae; genus Myotis; species Myotis brandtii. The sequence goes on from NW_005370787.1 coordinate 280,139, forward strand.
GACCACACAGCCGTAGCTGTTACATCTCAGAACATCTTTTGCAAATCACCTTGGCTTTCATACAGCCCGAGCATGAGAAGAGGCTGATCCTACCAAGTTCACTGGACTTGAAAGCAGGAGGAAGGGCCCATATGGCTCTACTCAATGGCCTTAAAAACTGCCAGGAGCCATCTTCCATTTCCCAGAGGAGTGAATGTTAAGCTTCTCTCCCAGAGCCAGAATTGAAGGACAGAAAGAGGCTCTTCTCCGTTAACTTTCAAACCGAAGCAACCAATTATCATCAACTATAAAATGTAGCCTTAATGGGGTAGGATTTCCAACAATCCTGTGTTGGGAGCACGGGAAAGGGCGTTGGAAAAATAAAGGGGAAGTCTAGCCTGTCTTTGTGGATGTGAGCCGAAGCCGTCCCCGAAGCCCCCTCCCAGGGAAGGCACTCCACAAACACTTCACGCAGCGCAGTAAACACGCAGCAACCTTGCCTTTTATCTCCCGAAGGCGGAATTCTGCTCCCTAATTGTCCATTAGCTCGCTTCAAATGGCAGAAACAAAATAACCACTAGAGGGCATAGAAAACCTTATTAGAAGTAAAAGTGCCTCAGAGAAAACCATCAGTACCTAAAAAAAAAATGAGAAGCTGAAATGCCAGCTTAGCTAAATACAGTCCGGAAAGGCAAATACGATTCTCCTTTTGGACTGTGAGTAAAATTGGCAAAATTAGTAAATGTTTATATTTTTCCATCGATGTGAAGCAATTTCTAACTTCCCTTACTATTTAGATTAGCTCACAGATAAAAGTGTTTGTTTGTTTTTAATTTCCCTCCGTAAAGGTTCTTTATAAAAATTAATGGAATGGAGGCACTGTTGGTTTATAAAACCAACACTTTACCAACGTACTCTGCTTAGAGAATAATCTAAGGGAGCCCTGAACGAGAAGAGAGAGGGTCTATCCAGTGTGTAGTGATTTTGTTTAGGAAAAATTGGGCTCCTCTGCTTTAGGAATCTGTGCAGGCTTTGGAGTCCTGCTTCCTGATAAAAATGAATCGCTAGGTCATGCTACAACTTCACTTGCTAACCACACTTTCTTTGTTTGCCCGCTGAGCTACAAAATCTATAATAATAAATATAATAATAAAAGTGTAATATGCTAATTCAACCAGATGTCCTTCCAGACAAAGCGGGTGCTGCAAGGGAAGCTCAAGTCCCAGGTGCCAGAGGGAAGCCAGTGCCAGCAGCAGGGGGGTGGAGGGGGAGGGAAGGAAGGAAGGCCTACTCTTGCACGAATTTCATGCATCGGGCCTCTAGTATCTCCATATTACCCAAACCACTGTGAGCTACATATAACCCTCAATAAGCATTGTTGCATAAAGAAGACAAGGACCTGAGGCTGTACCTGCCTGGGCAAGGAGGGGCAGAGTATGTGGGCCACAGAGGAAATGCTGAGGGAAGTTTTGTTTATTCCAACAGATATTCATTGGTTTTAAACCTGCGGGGAGAATGGAAGTAAAGGGAGAAATTGACAAGAAAGGGTAAAAAGTTATCTTGTGAGTTATTTGGTTAAATGGAGTTTATGGCCAAATAGAAGGGAAAAGGAGAATGAACAATGAATGGAAGGAATGCTTCATTATAATAGAGTGAGTATATGGTGATAACATTTCAACATGGAGACCGCTGCTTCATTTTGTTTTGGGGAATAGAAACATGGACGAAGTGCAGGTGGAAGCTTTTGGATGAGACTCTAATCTCTAGAGCCAGGTAGTTTCCAGACCAGGAATTCAGTGGAATCTCACCTAAAATTCCCTTGGGTGTCAGAGAGATCCCAAGTGAGCAGAAATCATGAGGCTTTAGTTCCCTCTTGGAAAGGCAGTCCTTGTGCTTAATTCTTTACTCTGTGCTTGGCGTGACACATACAACAATGAAGAATTTTCAAACCAGAATTAAGAGAAACCATTAGACCCTATAAAAATAAAATGGTAATGGTTATGATGATGATAGCAAAGCCTTTATAATACTTGGTTGTAAGCACTTCATATATATTAACTCATTTAATCCTATGAATTAGAAAGTATTATCATTATCCCCATTTTATGGATGGAACTGGAGCACAGAGATTAAGGGACCTGCCCAAGGTCACACAAGTAAGACACAGTGGAAATGCAGTGGAACTGGAGCAATATGTCTCGGGTTCTACAATTTTAACCACTAGTTGAACTGCTTCTCTAATCAATGAATATGTCTTGCTAGTATTTCTATTGTCCATCTACGCTAATAATAGACAAACATGGTAATTGACCGTACCTTCACTATGCCCACCATTGGCTGATCAGAGCGATATGCAAATGAACCGCCAACAAAGAGGGCGGCTAATTTGCTTACTGCAGGCAGGGCGGGACAGCGAGAGCCGCCATCCCCTCCGTATGCAACCTGGGGGCGGGGGCTCAGGCGAAGCAA
>NW_005370787.1:283771-286563 GCF_000412655.1 Myotis brandtii
TATGTTCAGCTGAGAAGTGAGGGGGCTGAACTCCACCGTCGCTGGGCTCCTGTCAGTCCGAGGCCCAAGCGTCCACCACGACAAGGAAAGAACAGAGCAAGGGGCCCGGAGGAAAGGAGGACAATTGAAGAAAACTGTGTCTAGACTTTCCCCAACCCTCTCCTTCTTTCTGTTCCCTACAAGAGCCCCAGGCCCCGCCACAGTTCTGTCTCCACCTTTTAGTCCCCTATCCTCCAACCACAGAGTAAAGAAATAAGGAAGGAGTCTGTGCTGCCTTCAGAAAGTATCTATATACCTGATAGGCCAGTTGCCTTCCACAGAGGGAGGCCAGACTGTGGCTTAGGCCCACTCCCCACAGGGACATCAGTAGGATATCCTGTGAGGGCTCCCAGACTGTTAGAGGGGGCAGGCTGGGCTGAGGGATGCCCCCCGAGTGCACAAATTTTTGTGCATCGGGCCTCTAGTTATTTTAATAATATAATAGCTTTAATGTCCATTAGCACTTAGTGTTGTGTGATCACAATAGCCAAAGCTCTTTTAAGCCCTCAGTACTTTTTTATGAGTGTGAAGTGGCCTGAGACCATAGAGTTCAAAGATTCCCGCTTCCCTCATCTGGCCTTAATGGCTAAGACCTCCGTGCCTCATCCTAGGACAGATCCAGGCTGCAGTGCAAACACCACAGGTTGGAGTCCACAGACCTGAGTCTAATCTTGACTCACCCACCCACCAGCTCTGTGATCTCACCTAAGTGACTGAGCATCCTTGAGCCCTCTGTCCCTTCATTTGTAAGGCAGAGATATTAACTACATTTCACAATGTTAGAAAGTTTGGATGAGTTGCCACATGCCTAATGCAGTGTCTGAACTACAGTAGACAAGAAATACATAGTAACTCCCTCTGTCTACCCAGGTGCCTGTATTTCCCCCTACCATTACATCATATTGTCTTTAAATTCTTTACTTTTTTCCCAATGTTACAATAAAGAACACTTGCTTATTTTTTCTTTTCTTTTTTTTTTTAATATATTTTATTGATTTTTTACAGAGAGGAAGGGAGAGAGATAGAGAGTTAGAAACATCGATGAGAGAGAAACATCGATCAGCTGCCTCCTGCACATCTCCTACTGGGGATGTGCCCGCAACCCAGGTACATGCCCTTGACCGGAATCGAACCTGGGACCTTTCAGTCTGCAGGCCGATGCTCTATCCACTGAGCCAAACCGGTTTTGGCAGACTTGCTTATTTTTTCGCAATTAATAATCTCGCTAAATTCCTCCTTGTGACAAAATTTTTAAGTCAAAAGTATAGCTTATATTATTTACAGAGTGCTCGCTATGTGATAGGCACAGTGATACATTATCTGTATCAATTTATTTAACCCCCAAGACAAATCCAAGGGTTAGGAGCTATTATTTATAACTCGGTCTTACATGAGAATAAACTGAAGCACAGATAGTAACTAAGATCACACAACCAATAAGTGTTGGGAGTCAGACTTGAACTCAGGTTGTTTCCAGATTCTGTGGGCTCAGCTTTCACTCATGGTGCCAAAGATTCTATAATGGCCCCTAGGGAGCTTTGAACAGGACTCCACTGGTTCTGTGTACATCTAGTTAAAATATGACCAATGGCAGGTTAACTTAATTACATCAATATCTGTTCATTTGAGAGATTACAACAGTGTCTTCTCTCTCCTTGCCTCAGTCTCTCCATTCCAAAACAGACCTTCCATCATTTGAGTAGAGTAGAACCAACCAACTCACACCTATTTTTCCAAACAATAGTTCTTTGTGACTAACGCTACTTAAACACAATCAGATAATTGCCTCTGGAAGATAAGCAATGTAATACTTTCCTTCCAAATAATTACATTTTAATCAATTGGTTTGACTAAGCCCTTATCTTCAGTTGCTACCTATGTTGACCATCTTTACATGCCAGGTTTGGAGAGAATGGGACGTTAATATTTTTGCTTATACAGGCATGTTTTTATCCACAGATACTGGAACCATTTTTTTAATAACATAATTACATAAATGTCTGACACATATTGCATATACACTGAAGCAGTAATTTCAAAACATATTGTAATTTTTAGAACAGACGCTACACAACTGCCTGAAGAATCTGAGTAAGCCATTGTTTGGTTCTGTGAGAATACTTCTTAATTTGCTTTTTTTTTTTTTTTTTTTTCCTCACAGAGGTGTTAAACGACTGTCATTATTTGTGCCATCTCCAGTGCCTAATGAAGTTAATTCAAAGTACCAAATATTTTTCTACACCAGGACATAACTTTTACCGGTTTCCCCAAGCTCCGTGAAAAGCTTAGAATCATAGAATATTAACACTAGAAGGGCCCTGAGGGACCATCTAGTTTATCTGTCTAATTTCACAGGTGGGAAATTACTGGTTTATGGTTCACAGTGGGGAAGGCAGGCAGGGGTTTGGAATGGGGAAGGATGCCATTTCTATTTCTTTCTCTAAATTTCCTTGCCAACTCTGATGACCCAGTTTCTTTGGAATTTCTTTTTCTTTGTTCTGTATTCTTTGATCTCTGTCCCTTTCTGTCTTGGTGTCAACTAAAATATGGGTCACAGATCTGTTTCCTTCCTACTCTGAAGCTCCGCTCACAGGACGCCACCACCAGGAGCAGAGTCTCACTGGGAATAAGTGGGAGTAATGGCATGCAGGCTTGTGTCGCACAAACATATGGTAGATGGATTTAAATTAAATATTAGATTTCGCTTTTCATAAAACTCTGCTGGTTCTGGCAACCTACATTTCCATCTCCTA
>NW_005370787.1:286588-288883 GCF_000412655.1 Myotis brandtii
CACCCCCACCCCCAACCTCCTCTGTTCTCTCCCAGCTCCACGCTAACTTTTTGGGTCACAGTTCTTTTAATCTGTCTGTGTGTCGTTCCTCCTGGCCCATCCTTAAGGCCTTATTTTCTGTTAGCTACAGCTTCCCAAATAAAAACAGTCCTTTCCCTAATAGGAACTCTGGTGACAACAACAAAATAATTATTTTTTTCACCCAACTATATCATAACTGAAAGGTATTTAAAGGGCATTTTGAAAAACATGGCAAAAGTGCTTAATTCTACTAGGGGAGGCAGGTAAGGCAACATCTATTCTGGGAAATGACGGAAGCTAGATGGGGGAGAAAAGCATCCCAGGTAAATAGAGCCTCCTGGAGGTGAATGTAGAACAAGCAGCAAATTGTAAGTGACGGAGGGTGCCTGGAAGTTCATGGTGCCCACGGCAGTGCCAGAAGACGATGGGCAGGTGAATGCAGCAGATAGCAAAGGATCTTCTCTCTGCTGGGAAAGTATTTAGATGGGGAACCCTAGGCCCCAGGATCTGGTCATACTTAGTCTCCTAATCATACTTAGTCTCTATCCAACTTGGTACTACCTTAGTCCAGGCTGCCATATCTTTTTTTTTTGTGGGGGTGGGGGCGGGTAGCTTTCCAAGTAAGAATTGGGAATATGAGCTCTTAACTCATGATGGAGTAAAAATGTTTAGAGCAATGATAGGAGATGAGCTGAAGAGACAATCAGGAGCTAAGATTCTTTTCAAGGTTGACTTTGCATCCTCTTAACTTTCTTAGATCCCAGCTAACTAATGAGCAATCCAAATCTATTTATTCAACCTCTAGGAAGGGGCATTCTCACCATCAGAATCTTTCTCCCACTCCCTTCTAAAAAAGCAAACACAAAAATCCATGAACACTTTACAATTCTAGCAAATTTCCAGTGTAGCATAAAATTTATTATAAACATGATTGTCAAAAACAATAATATTTTATTGATAGGGATCAAAGAAACCAGTAGAGACACTCCACATTCGTAAGAACTGGTTGCAATAATGTTTAGTTATTCCAGACCATCTGTGAGAACATGAAAATAGCCTCATTATATGTAAACATATAATAATAGTCATTATTAAAATTTGATTTTCTTTGTAGTGTACTCAAACAAAATGAGAAGCAGAGAAGCTAAGGTCCATATTTTATGAATGTGGAATCAGGGAGATAATTAGATGTACAAAGAAACTGTAGAGTTAAAAACTATTTCTGGAATATCTGCATTTTTATTAAAAAATCCAAGATGCCCCAGAGATTAAACTAGCTGCTGTCCTAACCTCAATCACCCTGAGCTGGCAACGTGCTGTAGGAGCAAGTCCACAGTCATTTGCTTCAGCAGGCTGCCCTTGGAAGTGCTCTCTGCCACACCTTACCAGGCTGTTGTACTGACTGAGTGAGATCATGCCCAGCAAAGTCCCTGACATCTACTAAGGCCAAAGTAAATAGTCGCTTCCTCTCTTTGATTGGCAGGGCAAGGACTCTACTACCTCCACTAGATTTGTGTTTTTACAAATTACATTTAGATTCTTATTGTGGTTGTATAAAATATAACAACAGTTTGCTAGGTCCCTTGTACTAGTATCTGCCAGGCACTATGCACAATATTTTTCATATATTATGAACATACATACATATACATACACATTTTTTTACCATCCCCATTTTACTTAATTTTTAATTTTTTTAAAATTTGTTGATTTGAGAGAGAGAGGAAGAAAGATATATATGGAGAGAGAGAGAGAGAGAGAGAGAGAAGGGATCAAACCTACAACCTTGGCATTATCATGACGATGCTCTAACCACCTGAGACACCAGGCCAGGGCCTATCATTCCCATTTTACAGATGAAGCAAAGGCCTTAGCTATAGAATGAGTGCTCAAAGCTGTAGAATAGATGACTGAGGAAATTTCAGGTTCTTGGTTCTCCAAAGGTAGTCCTCTTCTTGCACGTTCCTGTTGTTATGCCATCAGCTTTTTCCTGTGGGATTTGTAAGCTAGTTAAAGACCCTTGAAACCTTCTGCTTGACATACATTGAAAAGAGATGTCCAGCCACATCTCTCTGCAATGCTTCCCACCCCAGCCTCTCCTTAGGCACCTCAAGTCCACATCTCCTCCCTGCACCAAAGCCCAGTCCTAATGCAGAGACCAAGATGGCGGCATAACTCTTCAACAAGGAAAAATAACAGCACACCGAGGCTCAGAGGAGGCGCAGTGTGGAAAATACTCAGGTGCGGAGGTGCGCGCGCAAAGCAGCGTGGTGG
>NW_005370787.1:290262-296200 GCF_000412655.1 Myotis brandtii
CCCATTTTACAGATGAAGCAAAGGCCTTAGCTATAGAATGAGTGCTCAAAGCTGTAGAATAGATGACTGAGGAAATTTCAGGTTCTTGGTTCTCCAAAAGTAGTCCTCTTCTTGCACGTTCCTGTTGTTATGCCATCAGCTTTTCCCTGTGGGATTTGTAAGCTAGTTAAAGACCCTTGAAACCTTCTGCTTGACATACATTGAAAAGAGATGTCCAACACATTGAATCATCAAAGTTTGGGTTTTAGAGTTGAGGCACACTTACTAGTCACTCATTAGCTTTTGAAATTCCTTTGACTACAAGGAGTCCTCACTGTGCAGATGCAAGCTGAAACCACACATGATTTTAATAATCACTGGGGAAAATTATGATTGTTCCATGACCATTAAATTTTTTGTTGAAATCTGCCCTTTAGAGAATATTTTTCATCATCATGTATTTGCCCAATTCTTGAAGTTGATAAAATATTGCTTTCATTGCTATTTACTTACCACCGTTAACACATCTAAATGTTGAATGGCAGCTGGCCACCTCGATATTTATGCAAGTTTTTATCTTCTTTTAGAGATGAGCTTGCTTGATGATGTCATCTCAGACTTTAAAAGTCCAGATACTTGCTCTTATAAATAGTTCAGGAAGCAATACAGGGCCTTGGAAAGAATTCTTCAAGAGGAGGAAGCTTTAAGTCCAGATTCTCTCCTCACTACACATAAAAGTCTTTCTTTCTGTTCCTTAAACACAGTTCCAAAAATACTTCACCAGTGCAGTCTCTCCAGACTTGAAGTGTCCTCCTGAAAAGGCCTAAGATGGGCGGGCGACCAGGGGCTGAGGGAGTAGCCGGCGGGTCTTCAGATGTGGCCCTCCAGGGGCATCTCGCGCATTACCTGCAGGGCTATGTTGTAATGGAATGTGGGCGGAAGAATTCAAACGTAATATCTTGGTATTTTGAAGAACCTCAATTATGACAAAAGCGCGTTATAACAATCCTTTCCATGATGTGGAGGAAAGGAGGCTTTGTGCTCAAGTGACTTATTTCCTTGATGACTCTAAAGGTTCTCTTTGTGGAGAGCATCCTCGCCCAGAGGGTGGCGGAGCTCTGGGGAAGTCAGGGGGAGGGATGCGGTTCTGAGTTCCACAAGGCAGATTGGCCACAGCAGGGCGCTTTACAAAAGGAACAATGGGGGTGAAATTCCACAGCAGTGATTGTGAGCATGATGCTTCCAAATTCTCTCACACTTTGGAACAGGTGAAGTTCAGGGCTTTCTGTCTGCAGAGCAAATGTTAATGGTTCCATCCTGTCCTCTCCTACACCACTCATGCCTTCAGAGAATGGAAAGTAGGAGTCACATTTCAAATAAAAAGCACATTCCTTTTTTGGTAGATTAAGGGACACCTTTGTGAGGGTGTGGGCGATGTGCCTTCCCTAATGAAGTTATGCTGCAAGCCTCCACTTGTTTGTTTGGAAAATGGTAGTGCCATCATCCTCAGAGAAATTAATTGTTAAAGGATGCTCCAAAAAAGGAAAAAGGAAAAAAAAAGAAAGATCAGCGATGAAGCTATCAGTAAGTAAATGCCAAAACAGGGGATCACTAAATTAATTCAACAGATATTTAAGGAGTAAATACTTCTTGCTAGGCAGGGCTGCCTGTGCGATTGTGCAGCGTGTAGACTGCACAAAAGCCCCCCGGCTGCTCACAGAGAAAAGGTTTTCAACCCTGGTGATAAAATGGTGAACCAAATAGACAAAATCCCTGTCCTAACAGAGCTCCCATTTCAGTGGAGGATGCAGACACATTAGCAGGCAATTATGTAACAGTGTGTGGGATGTTAAGTCTGTGGAGGGCCCTGGGCACACCAAGGACTCTGATCCAGGTGGAGGCTGCCTGGGAAGAGAGCTATCAGGCTGAGAGCAGAGGGTGAGTAGGATTTAGACAGACTCCCAGACAGAATGCGGGCAATGGAGTGTTTCAAAGAGAGGGAATGAGATTGGCAAAAACTCAAAAGTGCTGCTGAGCTTGGTACTTTCAAGGCTCTGAATGCATTTCCTTTTAGTTGGAGCATCAAGAGTAAGGATGGAGAATGAGGCTGGAGAGGTAGGACGGGCTCGCTCATGCAGAGCCAAGCAGACCATTGTAAAGTGGTTGACGCAGTGAGTAAATGTTTTTAAGCAGGAAGCAGGGGTGACAGGAGCTGCATTTTGAAAAGACTACTAGTATCATGCCTGCAAGGTCCAGACAGATTGAAGGGGAACCAGACTAGAGGGAGGATACAAGAGAGACTGCTTTGAATACATCCTACGTTGTCGTTTTTACTTTGGAACCATTTAGATAGTTTATTTCAATAGCATTTACATAAATTAAAATGTAATAACTTAGACTTGAAAGTAAAATGAAATGAATAGTTTAACTATGTGTCTCTGTGACAAAAACCACACAGATAAGAGTTATTCCAAATGACTTTAAAAGACAATCAATTCAACCCTGGCCAGGTGGGTCTGTTGGTTGGAGCATCGTCCCATTCACCAAAAAGATTGCATGTGGATTTGATTCCCAGTCAGGTACAAACCTAGACTGCAGGTTTGATCCCCAGTAGGGGCATGTGTGGGAAGCAACTGATTGATGTTTCTCTCATATTGATGTCTCTCTCTCTCTCAAATCAATTTTAAAAACATATCCTCAGGTGAGAATTAAAAAACAACAACAGTAAATTCATTGCCTAACCCTACTAGGATATGCCCTGAGGTAAAAAGCACTATAAAAAATTTCTAGGTGAGAATTAAAAAACAACAGTAAATTCATTGCCTAACCCTACTAGATATGCCCTGAGGTAAAAAGCACTATAAAAAATTTCTTAAACCGTCTCCAGCAATTATTTTGTGGGAGGAAATGCGAATATAATTATTCTGAGATTTTTCTGTATGTTTTATGAACAATATATAATAAGTAATTATGTGCATTTTTTCAGCATAGTTGAAAGGCAATACAAGGAAACTTCATAGACCTGAATTTGAATTGTAAATAGCATTATGAATCGATGCTGCACTTTGTATTTAAGAAAAATATATTATTTCCTTCTATGGCCACTGAAAAGGCTAGCAACAATGACCAAACCATTTACCATGATACCACTACTGCCCAGAAGTGGCCCATAAATACTAAAAGGAGAAATAAATTATTCTAGGTCTGAGGCAGGATATATACAGAATGAGCCTGGAGAATATTTTTCACACCAAAAGAACCTAACTGAATTAGCTCCTACTGGCCAAAGATGAAGAAATTTGACCATTAATAAGTACAATGGGGGGAAAAAAAAAAGGAACCAATGTCTTAGTCCATTATGGCTGCTATTCCAGAAATAGCATAGATCGGGTGGCTTATGAACAATAGACATTCCTGAATGCTGGGAGTCTGAAATCAGGGTGCCAGCATGGTCAGGTGTGGTGAGAGTCCTTCTTGTATCCTCACGTGGCAGACAGCAGAGAAAACAAGCAGGCTCACCGGTGATTCTATAAGGGCACTAATCCCATTCATAAGGGCTCCACCTGCATGACCTCATCTAACCCTAATTATCTTCCAAAGGCCCCATCTCCTAATACTACCACTTTGAAGAGCTGGTTATTACCATATGAATTTACTATCCATAAAGCACAGTAAATATATTTAAATCTATGGATCAAAATAATACAAAAAAACAAATCAATAAGCAAACAAAATTAAATCCTCATGGGTCAGTACTCCAGGATGGGAATGTCGAACCTAATGGCCAGGGGTCCTTGAAGGCTACAGACATAGCTGAAATCTTAGAGCAATACAGCCAGTCCCTGGAAACAGAGTTAGACCTCAGATGTGAGCAGAGTAGCACACGTCGGTGGGATTTCTCTTTTGCAATGCTTAAAAATCCCATTTACACTATGGGGCTGAGAGAAAGCTATTATTACTGAAAGTAATAGGTCTCACTCACCAAAGCGATACCACCTTCCCCATTATAAATGGAACTACAGCTCTCTTTGGGTTGCTACCAAAATTTTTCTAAGGAACATCCATCACATAAATGAGATTTTCTAATCGTTTAAGCACAAGGATTTTCCAGCATTCTAAAGAAATTGATTCCTCTCAGTTTAAATTAAAAAATGTGCCTTTCTTTTGGGATATAAACAGTGACAGCTACAAAAGTACTATATCAAACACAAAAAGGAATTTCTTCCATTAAGTAATTTCCAAAGATTATCATTTTCTTAAAGGCCAATTAAAAAAAAAAAAGACTAATGCAAAATCTAGTTGCTAATTTATGTCAAAGTTGCCCCCAGCATCCTTCCCCCCCCAAAAGCACACACAAAATGATAGCAAAAATGAATAAAATTGTGAAGCTCTGCGAGGTAAAATGTAACCATGGAGAAACATAGAGCTTCTAATTCTATGCATTTCATTGCTTAATTAATTGCTTTTACTGTATTTTTAAATACAAGAAGAGTCACATCAATGTGGGGGTACCATAAGATATTGATTGAATGGTAAACCTAAGAAGTGACCCAATTTGTATCCAGAATCCCACTAGACATCTCCCATTAGCCTTTGCTCTCTGGTTTAAGAGAGATAGTTACAAGGATGTCAACTTGCATTCTTATTGCACTTAATTAGAGTTTCTTACAAGCCAATAAGAGAAAAAAATTTTTAATGTTAAAGGAACGTGCAGCTGTAATTCACAGAACAGGAAAGCTGATATTCAATAGGCATATTTCATTTGTAAAGTGAGTAAAGAAGATTAAAACAGCCATATGATGCCATGTCATACATGCCTAACAGACTGGCAAAAAAATTAGAACTGACCAGCCAAGACTGGGTGAGGATGTGGAGTAATGGGAACCCCACTCCCACTGCTTGTTGGGTTAGAAATCAGCACAGGTATTTTGAAAAGAATTTGGCATCATCTGAAAAAACTGAATACTTTTTGTTTGTTATGAAATATTTCAAGTATCTAAAAAAGTAGGGAAAATATAGCAAACACCTATGTATCTCCCACCCAGTGTGAAAAAGGCACACCGAAGATGCCTCGTTTCTCCTTCTTAACTGTGTTTCTCCGCTTCCCAGATGAAACCACTGTCTTGAATTTGGTGTCTGGCTTATTTCACTACTTATGTATGCATCTATGCACCAAGACTTTGAACTTTACATAAATGATATTGTGATGTATGTTCCTTCCTGCAACTTTTTTTTAAATTTTTTTTATTTTGTTTGGGATCATCATCTTTTTAGGCTTTATCTATAAGTCCACTTATCTATATATCCATGATATATGTAGCTGTAGTTTGTGCATAATTTCTTATAGTGTTCCTTTGATAAATACACTGCAACTTATTTTGCAATTTTCAACAGATAATCTATCAGTTGTATTTTTCCAGTTTTTTTGTTTTTCTATTAGAAGTAGCAATAAGCATTCCTGTGTAGATATTTCCTGTGAAGACGTGGGTAAGTTTTGATGAGTGTGTGTTGTACTCTAGTGTGGAGTAGTCCAGCCCCAAACTTCTCAAACTTTAATATGCATTTGAATCCTTTTAAAATGTAGATGCTGATCCACTCAGTCTGGGATGAGAATAGAAACTCTACATTTTCAACAAGTTCCAAGGTGACGCCAATGTTAGTGGTCTGTGGGTCACCTAAAGGATTTATGAAATATCTATCCTTCCTCCTCCTCCTCCTCCTTCCTATCTAATAAAAGAAAAACATGGTAATTAGCCATACGGCCGCTACACTTCCCATTGGCTAATCAATGAGATATGCAAATTAACTGCCAGCCAAGATGGCGGCCGGCAGCCAGGCAGCTGACGCGAACAGGGAGGCTTGCTTGCTTCAGTGACGGAGGAAGCCAAGCTTCCCCGCCTGCCTTGCCGGCCTCTCAGCTGCACTCTAAGCAACATTGTAACAAATATAGAAGCTAAAC
>NW_005370787.1:297153-297627 GCF_000412655.1 Myotis brandtii
CAGGTCGTTATCTCCCGAGTGGTCCCAGACTGCGAGAGGGCACAGGCCGGGCTGAGAGACCCCCCTCCCCCCACCAAGTGCACAGATTTTTGTGCACCGGGCCTCTAGTATATATATAAAAAGCCAGTGACTGTAACAGCCATAATGACCCTAACGACCGGTCACTATGACGCCAACTGTGGCCAGTGAATGGGCTGATCAGGGGGTGGGGCTGGCCAGCCAACCACATGGCCCCACCCCAATCAAGAGCGGGCAGCTGGCCAAATGCCCCCTCCCTTCCCCCTGGCCAGCCCAACCCCCGATAAGCCCTCCCCACCACAATAGGTGGGCAGCCCCTCCCCCTGGCCGGCCTGTCCCTGATCGCTACCCCCATCCCAATAGGGGGTGGGACTGGCAAGCCAACCTCCTGCAGCCCCTCCCCGCAGATGGCCACATCCCTGATGGGCCCCCACTACCCTGATCAGCCCACAGCCC
>NW_005370787.1:297724-318970 GCF_000412655.1 Myotis brandtii
CATCAGCACCCCCACCCCAATCGAGGGCTGGGCCAGCTGGCCCATAGCCCACAGCCCCTCCCCATGGCCAGCCCTGACAATAGAGCTTGTTCACAAAGTCTTAAAGTTGCAGTAAGACATACCTTGATTTTCATGTACAAGTGAAATTTGTGTAAGTCATAGCTAGGCACCGGTGCTGAGCTGTCACTGACCATGTTCAGTGCCGGGGTAAGAGGTGATGATGATGACTGTCAACTGATCAAAATGCATTGTCTTTGGTCTTACATTTTATACTCTTAACTGATTAGTGAATTTTGTTATTGTATGTTTTATTTTAATAAATAAAAGTAATTCATGTACTTGTTAAATTTTACAAGAAAGTCAATCTCCACCCAATTACATGATTGAGTTATACCAGAATGCAGCTCTCAGCTTGTTTGAGTTTCCTGCTTTATTGTTTGCTTGGAGGAAGCGCACAGCCATGCTAGGGAAACCCATGTGACAAAAACCTGCAGGCGCCTCTCAGACTAAGGATGGCCCACAACAACCAGTAAGAAAGTCATGCCTTGCTCCAGTAACCACAGGAAGTGGATTCTGCCACAGCCACGTGAATCTGAAAGCAGATCCTTCTCCAGTCACATCTTGAGATGAGAATTCAGTCCTGACTGCCATCTGATTGCCCTGTGGAGAACCCAGCTCGGCCATACCCTGACCCCTGCCCCACAGGAACTTCGAGAGTGAACATGTGCGTTGTTCTGATCACTAAGTTTGTAATAACATTTTACACAGCAATAGGAAATTAGTAGTACCCTTCCATAAATGGTTTACATATGCAAAAGATTTATTTATTTTTTCAATTTTGGAGATTATTCAACATGAACTCTTGTTCATTTTTAAGGCGGCTGTGTATTTCAGTGATGGAGGCTCCCAATTTTAGTTAACCAGTCCCCATTTAATGGGCTTTTTGTTTGTTTTCCTTCGAAAGATCCCATTTGGTCACCAGGAAATACATGAAAAATATGTAAGTGGCTTTAAATGCCTAGGGACAGTAAATTATTTTTTACTACACTTCTGCCTTAGTTTCTGCTTCCCAGTCCTTTTTGCCTTTGGATGATTTCTTCCAGATGAGGTTTTAGTTGGGATTACTAACCATTTTGGTTTGCTAAGAAAGAACTGAGGGGTTTTTGGAATACAGGACTCCCAATGCTGAAACCAGAACAGCCCCTGCTGAGGGTGGGGAGGGGTGGGTGAGATAGGGGACAATTGATCTCCCTGTGATCCCTGTAGATGTTCAGATGAAAGGAAAGGAACCAGTCTCCATGGTTGCAGGTGACTTCCTCCAGCCTCAGCCACTGTGAGGAAAGAACAATCCCCTCCCCTGTCTGGCTCTGCTTGGCGACCCTGCCTGCTCCTCTTGGTCTGGGCTTCCCTCGGAAACCTCTGCTAAAAGTAAATTTGCCAGTGTGCTTATCTAACACAGGAATGAAAAGAAGACTTTGGATGTTTCCCGAACAATAATCTACCTCTTTTTATCAGCGGGATAAACCACTCAACCTAAAAGAATAGTTATCCACACAGGGCTTGGATTATCGCCTCATAAAACAGCAGGGTGCTTCTGTTATCACCTAAATAAAGCCACCATCAAGCTGGAACAAATAGGCCGGGAAGAGCGAGTCTCTGAAAAGCTGGAGACTGCACTTTTTAAAGGCTTCAGAATGTGCTGCAGAGCGGCTGGTGGTGGTGCTTAGAGTCAGACTGGCCAGAGGCCTCGCCGTGCCTCTCAATCTTAGTTTTCCCATCTTCAGGGCCTAGGCCAGTGATGGCGAACCTATGACACGCGTGTCAGAGGTGACACGCGAACTCATTTTTTTGGTTGATTTTTCTTTGTTAAATGGCATTTAAATATATAAAATAAATATCAAAAATATAAGTCTTTGTTTTACTACGGTTGCAAATATCAAAAGAATTTCTATATGTGACACGGCACCAGAGTTAAGTTAGGGTTTTTCAAAATGCTGACACGCCGAGCTCAAAAGGTTCGCCATCACTGGCCTAGGACATAGTAGGTGTTCAATAAACTTAGGTCCCAGCCCGCTACGAGAGGCAAGTAGGCCATGCTGGTTGGACAGAAGCGGCCAGGCATTTCAAGAGGGGCAGAGAAGCACATTCTAACTTGATGTTACCCAAATAGTAAGTGCCCTTGGAAAGAGGCGCTGAGGGGAGCCCCAGGAGCACAGGCGGCCCTGCTTCCTGCACTCAGAAAGGTAAAGAGCTGAGTTTACTGGGTACCTGCTTACTATCTCCAGACACAGACACATGGAAATGTGCTCAGTAGTGCATGTGAGGGTTTCCATAAGAAAGGATGGTTAAGAGGTGCTTTCTCCTGTGCAGGGGAGAGATTCCCTGCTTTAAGCTTACTATTTCATGTTGAAACAGGAAATTTGGACAGGAACCGTGCGGTGTTCCCCTGGGCAGGATGGCTCCCTGGCTCTTGTCAGGTGAAGTCGAAGAATGAAACCACGGACGAAAGGTGGTATAGCAAAGGTGGAAATTTATTGAGAAACAAGCACAGGCTCCCACGTGGGGAGGGGGAAAGAGTCCCTTTTTCCATGGTTTATAAAGGCTGCAATTTTTTGTGCCTCAATATCCCCTCTGATTGGTCACTATTCCCCTTCGATTTGGTCACTATAGCAACTCCTGAGCTCAAGTTTTACATGAAGTACCTGAAGTTCCCTCCTTCTTCTTTCTTACTGTTCTCCTATTCCCTCTGGGCTTTTCTTCCTCCTTTATTTTGTAAATGTGTACCTTTTGCTACTCCCAGCTCCCTTATCTTATGGAAATGTAACTTCTGCCACTCCCTTGTCTTATAGAAATGTAACTTCTCCCAGCTCCCTTGTCTTATGAAACTGTACCCTTTTGCAACTCTGTAGCCCTGTATTTTTTCCATGGACCCCTTAATTTTTAAAATTTCCTAAACCTGCCTATTTCACCCCTAAAAATTCCCATTTTATCCCTAAAAACTACTTTCAATGTTTCATTGTAAAGCATTCAAAACTATTGTTCTGTTCAGGAGGAAAAAAACACACACACACACCCACTTTCATATGCTAGAAGATTTTACATTAAAGGACTTTTAGTCTTCTCTTTCTTGGACTCAAAAAAACCCAATTCACATACCATTTCCCCGGGGACAGCAAATGTATTTGTGTGGCAGCTTTGGGCCTTTCCACCCCAGCTGTCGTTACGCAGTCATGCTTCTCGGAGACTCGGGGAGAAAGCTGTTACCTGCGCTTGCCAGTTCAGGACAGTAGTCAGGCTAAGTGGAATAAAAAGGGGCCCCAGGGAATGAGCACCCTCTTTTCACTCATGATATGTCTAAATAGAGACACAGATGCCTATGCGTTGGCTACTTTTACTTGCCAGTATCCTGTCAGCAGAAGAGCATATAAAAACAAACAAACAGACAACACATCTGTTGGGAAAGAAAACAAAATGATTAATTGAGAATAGGGCCAGGTCCTAATGAATCCAAAAGGCCATTAAAGATTTTTAGAATCCACAAAAACCTAGCGTCTCACCTGTTTTCACCAGAAAATGATATCAAAAAGAGAGCTGTGGCTACACCACTGTTTCACCTGGGCCATGGGAACAAGGAGAGGAGCCAGAGAATTGGGGAGGAGCATTAGATGAACTTCCCTGTGTCTGAGGTCACAGCCAGCAAGAAGAAACAAAGGGAGGTAGTGACCAATCCTGATTCCTTCTCTACATTTTCTCCTCTTACCGCCCTCATGTCCCACCCCCACACTCTGGCTCAGCGATCTTTTAGTGCTAGACTTTCTGACCCTGCATCTTCGGAAGAAGCTAGGCTTGCCTCCCTGAAAACGTCATTCAAGGTTTTTGCAAGAATCATTTTGGTCTCCTTGGTTGCTTCAGCCCATCCAGATGATGTGTGCATCTTTCACAAGTCCCTGCTGAGAGAGGCAATTGAGAACTTCAAACTTCAGGCAACAGGGTGTATAGACTACCCATGTTCAATAGCAACAGCAGTAGGAAAGACAAAACTATGTAGAGCCAGACTCTTGCACCTAACTGATTACTAGAGACTTTACTTAGTAGCTTATCTTCCAGTTTTTCCTCTATCATACCTGCCAGTTGGAACTGAAAGTCAAAACCAGGATGGAGTCCCTTTTGTTTTCTCTTTTGCTTTTATTTCTCGTACCTAATCTAGTAGAAGGTTCAGACTGTTTTCCTCCAGAGCACATCCAGAATCAATCTGCTTCTCAGCATTGCTAATGCTGCCACCTAAATGCCAGGCACCATCTGCTTATCTATATCATTCTATCAGCTCTTCAGTTGTCTGCCTGCTTCCATGCAGGTGTCATCTTTATTTGACACTCAAAGGAATTAAAAGTCATAGGGTCAAAAGGCTTTACGTCGTCATTCAAAAATATTCTGCGCACCTGCTTTGTGCTGCCAGGTGGTTGCCTACGTTGCATGATCAATAAATGGCAGCGCCAGTTCTGTCTGATTTAAAACTTGTTCTCAGTTTCATACACCATACTGTTACCAGAAACGTTCCAGAACATTCCCTCTCGTGCAAGAGACAAATACGTAGAAAACAATAACAGTACATTGTGTATAAACATACTGGTATGTAAATATGTCACATGTTTCCTAAAAGCAAAAATAAACTAACTCAGTCTGAGGGCTTTGGAAGGTTTCTCAAGAGAACCAAACTAATCTACAGAAAATTCTCCCAAGGAACCTGACCTCAATTTCTTTACCAAAGTGGCTTCCTTTACCTAAAATGCCTTCCAGGTCACATTCCTGGCGAACAACTACTCAACTCTGCAAAAAAGTCTTCCTTGGCTTCTCCATGTCAACGAAAATTCCCCTTCCTCTGAGCTCCTTAGCTGCCTGGGTTCGCTTTTATCACGATAACGATTACACTGCTTTGCAACATTGGGTTTTTACCTACAAATAACTTTGTCAAACGCTTTCAAAAATATGAGATACAGATGATAGATCTAGAGGTAGATACTTGGAAAATCAAGTATCAGTCACTACACCAGCATGGAAAACAAATAGTCACTTCCCTTTGGTTTTTCTAATGATTCACTTAAGACTCATTTATCCCTAGCAACATGGTGAAAGGGTGGTGGTGGTGACATTCCGCAGGCAAAACATAAATCAGAAACAACTTTTTCCTCTACAATTTCCTCTGTAATTGTGTTGCTGAAAACAGAGCCACCCTAGCCCACAAAGGAAGTGGAAACTATATACATAATTCCCAATGAATTGGATTTTAGTTGTAATAGCTGTTGAGGCTCTTCATTCAGCACTCTTCATCTGAAATGTGCCTGTATGCAAAGTTGGGTTGACAGGTGCTTGCTGCAGCAAACAAGACTGCACACCATGGGGAGCCGTGGGCCATCTCAGTGAGTGTCAGTCAGGAGGGCTTTATTATAGGACTAGAGGCCCAGTGTATGACATTCATGCACTCAGGAGGGCCCCTCAGCCTGGCCTACACCCTCTCACAGTCCAGGAGCCCTCAGGGGATGTCCTACTGACAGCTTAGGCCCGCTCCCTAGGCCTAAGCTGGCAGTCGGACATCCTTAGTGCTGCCACCATAAGCCCGGCTTCTGGCTGAGCGGTGCTCCCTCTGTCATGAGCTCGGCTTCTGGCTGAGCGGTGCTCCCTCTGTGGGAGTTCACTGACCACCAGGGGGCAACTCCTGTGTTGAGCATATGCCCCCTGGTGGTTAGTGAATGTCATAACAACCAGCCGTTCTACAGTTCAGTCAATTTGCATATTAGGCTTTTATTATATAGGATTTGGGCTTCTGCAAGATGATTTTGGGGAGAGTTCAAGGAAGCAGGGATACACTCTGAATAGGGCACTGTCAGTAAAATGGGGCAATGCTACGATTGGATACCTTAATGAGTTTTACCTAGAAACAGAAGAAACGAGTGAGGTTAAAGCTTTAACTGGTAAAGAAGAGGCATTGTAGCAGAGTGGCACAGTGGAAGTGTGCTGGGCCCATAACTCAGAGGTTGATGGGTCAAAACCATCCTCCCCTAAGTCTCTTTAAGTTGTTTTTTCCTCCCAAGTAGATCTGCCTCAATAGGAGGCTTCTTGTACAGTTACCATGGGGACCACTGGAACAGGGAGCAAAGAGAAGACTGTTAGCTATTGTTACAAATCTTGTGAAATGTTTGATTCTTTTATGCGTATGTAAAACAGCTAAGGGGGAGAAAAACCCTAATGAAACAAAATTTTTTAAAAGAAGAAGAAAATGAGGCAGTCACTCAAGTTCGCCAGGAGAAGGGGATGTTTGACCATTTTTGTGATTTTGCCTAACAATCCTGTTTTCATCTGTGTTCTGACATGATCCCAAACTGGTCTTATTTTTATTTTACTTCATCACTTACCCTAAAGGTCATAGTCTGTGGGATGGATTATACTCAACAAGAAAATATTGAGGTCTGGCTGTGCTGTTGGTGATGGGACTGTTTGGTCTCTTTCTCCTGGCCCTTTATGTTCCATGGAAAGGGAGACAAGGGCTTTAATATTGGATGATAAGGAAGAGAATATGGGGATCCCAAAGTGAGGAGAGATCAGAAATTTGCTGTCCAGATGAAAGACTGGTCCACATTTGGAGCCATAGGCTGAGCTATGCCCATAGAGTTTGCCTGGGTCTTGTTTACCTTTCCAGAACTCCCAAGTCATCCTCTCCAGCCACCCCACCCTCACCCCCAATCATCAGCTCACTAGACACTTCATGCTTAACAACAGGAACCAACTGGCTTTTCTGGAGGGCAATCGGCTACTAATGCCACCAGCCTGTAGTCCACCCAGATTTTGAACTCAGACTATGTGTGTTTGAGTGCTGGCTCCACCACTAACTTCCTAGCTTTGCCCATCTATGTTCTGTTTCTGCCTCTAACAATAGTATATATTTTGTAGGATTGTTCTGAGGATTGATGTGTTCAAATGTGTAAATTCCCAGAACATCGCCTCACACATTGAGGCCTGTGTTACCCTTCCGTCCATTACCAGACACAAATTTCCAGAATTCCTTGGACACCTGCAGGATGGCAAGCAGAGGCGCCTCCCAGTTAGATAAATCCAGCTAGAGCTCCTGGGGTGGGTCATGGCTGTAGGCAGGTCTGTTACATGGTAGTTGGGGAGCACACAGGGAATAATGTCCAAGTCTGGCGTGAGGAGTTTGAATTGGCCCGTCCAGTGCCCTGGACCCTACATGGGGCTGCCTCTGAGGCAGGGGTCATGGAGCCAAGTGCAGATAAACACACTCTTGAGCACCGTGGACCAAAGTGCCATTTATCCAGGCCTCTTGCTTTTGTATGTGCACTTTCACAAGCAATAGATCTCAATAAAGCCTATAAAACTACCACAATTTTCCCATTTTAAGAAGGGCTGGCTTCCAATTACAGGGAGGGGATATATGCATGCTGTAAATCACAAGGATGGGTTCTGCATGCAGCAACTCCTTGCTTATAAGCTTTTAATGTCTTCTTTCGTCACTGTGGACTATGTTATTTACTCTCTGCCGGAGCTTTGGCTTCTGCCCTTCTACTGGCCATAAAAGTAATAGCCAGTGTTTGCGCACAATGACAAATCAGTCAAGGCAAATATTATACCTGTGGAGTACAAATCCACCTGAGCTCCTTTGATCCCTTGTCACAAGGTTATTTGGATGTGTCCATGTAAGAGGATTTAGTTCTTTTTCCATATCAAGGCCAATCTTACAAGCAAGCAGAGCAAACAGACATACAAAATTTGATTTGTGGGTACAGAGAAGGGCCTCTGTCCAACTTGCCATCCTCCACAAAACCTATATCACCATTGGCCTATTTTGTCTAATTTCAAATGCTACCCTTTGGGTGTATTTGCATTTTAAATCATGGCAAAAATTTAAGTTTAAGGAATATGTCTCTGGTTGCATAATTTAGCATCAGTTAGTCTGTGGTGAAGGTAGTTGCTTTAGCATAGAAGGTCAAGGTCCAAGGATATGGGGTTATATTTTGCTATGCATGTGAAAGCGGGATAGGGCCCACTCAAAATCTAACAATATACATTATTCCTTTTAGACCACATGTCCCACTGTGGCTACTATATTCTGCTTTGGCTCAGTTCCCTACTTATGATTCTACCTCATGAGCAAAGAGCTGCCAACATAGACCATGATTAAAAGAATTTAATTAGCAGCTTGATTAAAAGTGAAAAATTCCAACACCCCACCTCTTAGAATCTCTGCTAGTTCCTAGAAGCAAATTCCCAATTTAGTGGAATACCTAGGAACTTAGAGATGGCTCTTCTAGAGCTGAGTTCTAAGGAAGGCCCATGCTCCGACCTTGGGAAAAGAAACTATAGACCAAGGTTAACTAGTAATCACAGCCCAACCACCATGGAAACAAAAGAACAAGATACAAACTGGAAGGACAGACTTGAGGAGACATGACTCAAGGTCAAGATTTTTTAGCTCATCATGAAGCCTGAAATGGACTTTAAAGTACTTCGGTTTAGATAGTGAAAAGTTGTAAATGTGCCAGTAAAGTACAACTTTCACTCTAAGTGCAATTGATTGCTTTACTCAAGAATATATAGTCTGTGGGAGGTCAGCTGGCATTAGATTGGAAAAATGATGCATTTGGAGGCAGCTACTACTTATTTTTCTGGTAGCCAAATCTCAATCAATTCACACTGTGTTCATTTGTATACTGAATGTCAGAAATGGGTTTTTATTGGTGAAATATATTGACCTGTTGACTTGTGTGAATACTGTTAGAAATGGAATCTCATTGGTAAAATTCAAAGTTTCCAAGATATGCATATGAGCTAAAATATTTTACAGATACCCCTCCACCCACATTGTCCCCCACATCTTGCACACGTACAGTGATGTAAAATCTGAAAGGTCTGTAGTCTGCTTGTGTAGGCACAGTAACTAAATCCCTGAATGGTCTTTGGTCCAGTCATCCGTTAGGAGGATTTCTGAATATCTGACTGTAACTTTATGGCCCAGAATAGGATCTTTGCAATGTTGTGTTTGGATCAAGAAAATCTTTTATGCAAAATAAGGCCAAAAGATATAAAAGGACTGAGAGCTGGAACTTCATTAAGTTTATTGAATATTTTGTGCAAATTATTTTTGCCTGCTTGTTTATTTTTATTTATTTTTTTAAATATATTTTATTGACTTTTTACAGAGAGGAAGGGAGAGGAATAGAGAGTTAGAAACATCGATGAGAGAGAAGCATTGATCAGCTGCCTCCTGCACACTCCCTACTGGGTATGTGCCCACAACCAAGGTACATGCCCTTGACTGGAATCGAACCTGGGACCCTTGAGTCCGCACGCCGACACTCTATCCACTGAGCCAAACCGGTTAGGTTGCCTGCTTGTTTAATGTTGATTTCATAAACGTATTGCGTATGGATTAGCATTTATGCTCCTTTTATAACCTGGTAGGGAGGCTGTGAGCGAGTAGTCACTTTTGATAGCCACTATTCTTTACAAAATACACAAACCAACAAAAACAAAAAACACAGAGAGTTGTTCATGACCATGTTTTCACCTATTCATGATGTAGTCTGAAATCATTTTCTAGAAGGATAATTATGCTATGTGATATTTAAATACTTTCTAAATATAAAGATCTGTAGCAACACTTCTCTAGCAATATCAGGGACAGGGGAGGGGTAACAGGTGGGATAAGAAGCAGCTTTGAGTTGGGAAGTGGAGGTGGCATTGGAAAGAAAAAGAGCATCAGAAAGAGTCTGGGAAACATATTTTATCTTGGTTTTTTTTTGCCACCAGTTTTCTGTGGCTGGGTTTTCCTCTTGGATTTCATTATTCTCAGCTATAAAATGAGGAAGATAAACCTGAAGCTTCCCTCCGGTACTCAAGTTCTATGGCTCTCATTTCTAGGAGCCCCAGAGGGTGGAGGCAAGGAGACCTTCCTACTTTTTGGTAAGTCACCAGGAAGATAATTTCCTCCCAATAAGTGAACCTTCCTGCCTAAAATTCAGATATCTGGAGCTTCCCTTACATTAACAATCCTCCTTTTCAATGCAGTGTTATTGGAGGAGAGTGGGAAATTTCAAATATTCACAACTTAGTGGGAATGAATTTAATTGAATTGCTTTCTTTCTGATTATCAGTTCACATATCAGAATGTTGATTTTTTTTTCCCCTGAGAGGAAGTGAGAAGGAAAGGAAGTGAGAGGTCATTTTGACCCAAGGTACAAAACTAAGGACAAGAATGAGGTGGTGTGTGCTGAAGGGAATAAGTATGGAAATGGTGGTTAGTCAAAGCCTGGACATCCAAATTCCCAGGGTGTCTGGGAGTGAAAAGGAGAAATTGGGAAAGGAGGGATAATGGAGATACATGTGTTGCTTAGCAAATTTGCTTAAAGGTCATTTCTCCTTCCACAGGCCTAGCACCATTACAAAAGCTAGTGATGAACCTTAGACCTTAAGAAGAGAAAACACTACCCAGAAGGGAAGAAAGCTCCTCTGTCTCTGAATTCCCCAGTCCTCCAGCTACCTGCCCCCTTTCCTCCTTCTCAATCCTTTGTTTTTTGAGTTGACTCAGAGGGAAGGTTCAAGTTGGGCTACACCCAGTTAATAGGAATGTGTGTGGACTTTTCATTGAGTTCAGCATCCCTTGACTGCAATTCAGAGGGAGCCTCTACATCTCATCTGGACACACCCAACAGAAGCCGGCCCTGTGTCATCCTTCCAGTGCTTGTGGTAACATGGCAACATTCCAAACACACTGCACAAATCTTGCTCAGAGAGCACAGGGCTGGTGCTGCCTCAGAAGCCCAAGTCATTGCAGGATTTATAGTCAGTGAGGGCACTTAGACAATCACTTATTGTCTAAGTGATCATCCAGACTCTCTCTTTTCTGTGAACAACTTCCAACAGCTTTCTGAAAAAGGCAGCATGAGAGAGAAATGAGAACTTTTGCATGTCTGAGCTTGCTTTTATGATACCTACTCACACTTTATTCATCACTCATTGGGTATAGAATTCTGAATTAAAAATAATTTTCCATTAGAATTTTGAAGGTGATGCTCCACTATCTGCTAGCTGGTCATGGTAGTGTGAAGAGTCTAAGGTCTTTCTGACTCCTTACCCTTTTGCTTTTTGTCCCTGGAACATTTAGGAATATTTAATTACACTGTGGTGTTTTGAAATTTGGCAACGATACCATGGTGATGGTATTTTTGCTTTAATAATGCTGGATCTTCCTTTCTTTAGATTTTATTTTTAATCCTCACCCAAGAATACCTTTATCATTGTTTTTTGTTTGTTTTCTTTTTTAGAGAGAGTGGAGGGGAAGGGGGTTGGGGGAGAGAGAGAGAAATATCAATGTAAGTTGCCTTTCACACGTGCCCTGTGCTCTGTGCCCTGGGGGATTGGGCCTGCAACCAAGGTGCATACTGTGACTGGGAATCAAACCTGTAACCTTTCCATCTGCAGGCCAATGCTCTAACCACCGAACAAAACAGTCCTGGGCTGGACCTTCCTTTTTAAAATTTCTATTATTTCATTGATAAATTCTCTATTCTCTCTGTTCTCCTTTTCTAGAATACATTTTTGTTCAGATGTTATATGTCCTAACTTTATTATCTAATTCACTTATATTTTCCCTTCCATTTTCAAACTTTTTTTTTGTTATGGTTGTTCTATTTGTTGTTTTGCAAGGAGTATGTTTTCAATAATTTTATTGTTCTGTGTTGAATTCACTTATATTTTCCCTTCCATTTTCAAACTTTGTTTTGTTATGGTTGTTCTATTTGTTGTTTTACAAGGAGTATGTTTTCAATAATTTTATTGTTCTGTGTTTATTCTCCTCAAAACACTCTCTTCAGAGTAAATTCCTCACTTCTATCTCAGTCTAAGCATTTTTCTTTTCAGTAGCATCATTTCAATCTATTCTCCAGAAGGATAAAGAAACAAACCAAACAGGTAAAACCCACAAGAGTATACAAGTGTCTTAACACTCTTGAAACATATGTGATACTCTTCTATTTCAATAGCCTTTTGTGGCCACATGCGTGGAGATATTCTTGTGGCTCTAATGGCCCATATTCACGGCTTCATTCTACCTCTAACATTCTGATTCAACCAGAAGTTTCAGGAAAAAACCAAGTTGTCACCGAATCCTTAAATGTAAGGAGTACGCAATCATTGTCGCCAAATCAGTGGGCAAAGCATGAACTAGAAGCTCCTTCCAAACATTGATGAAGACTATAGAAAAATCAGCATTTCAAAGTGGGCAAAGTGTAAGGTCATGATCCTCCTGCTGAGCTCCAGGATGATAAGCCAGGACGCTTCATGCTCGCCAACTCCAGAGAATCAGAGCGGCCACTTGGAATCAGCATTGCAATGCAGACTCTCTTACTGGCGACCCACACTGGAAGTTTAATTATACCCATATTCACGTACCTACAAACTCTGTTGCGATTGATTTTCCACAAGGAAATATCATTTTTGTCTGGTTTTTGTTTTCCTTTTGGGTTTTAAGATCTGAAATCCAATAACTACAAAGCTGACAGTGCTAAAGCTTTTTCAGCTGTAGGCAGTTTTCTGTTTTAAAGGTATATTCCAAATTGGCATTTATCTCTGGTTCCAGAGTTGGGGAGTGGGCAGCAGCATGCTAAGTGCCTCCCTGCCAGAACAAAAAGGGCTCCTGGGGTCAAGGAGACCAGGAGAAAGCAAGGCCAGAAGTTGGCATGTTGTCTGAGAATTATAGGCTTTCAGATAGATGCCATTCTGGCCCTGTAGATGTAATAGCAAAAGAAAAAGTGTTGAAAAGGCCCCTTGCTGAGTATGAGGACCATTTCGGTTGTGTTGGTCTGTGCACTGGGAACTCTGATTGCAGAGGGAAATTATGTAGGAGCTGGCTCGACAACTCCTTCTCACCCATTCTTTACCTTCACTCCAAAGATACAAACTTATTAATTCCATCAAGACCAAATATTTCCATCAGGATACTAATTCAGATCCCATAATTATGTTTTCATACTTCTGGGAATTTATTCTAAGGAAATATTCTAGGAAGGAAAATATCATTTACCTGTTCTTTGCAGCAAAATTATTTTTAATTACAGGACATTGGGCACAATCTTAGTATTACACAAGGGAAATGGTATGTACACTATGCTTTTACATGGATATATCATTAACAATAATAGTTATTAAAACCATGCAACAGTAAGAAAAGGGATTTACAGTTAAATATTAGTGAGAAAACGAGAACAGCAAATATCACCTATATTATGATTACAAAATGTACTTATATGCACCAGGATGAGAAAATGCAAAATTGCAAAATATTTATCAGCAGTTGCTGATGGAAGCTTTGTTGCTCTTTCTTTGTTTTTATTTGTCTGACTGTGGCTTACCTTGGGGTCTAATTCTGAAAGACCTGCTCTGGAGAGAAGCAGTGGTCTCTGACAACACTCCCTGGCAGTGTTTCTTGGTGCAGTAGATAAATCAGGGATGCTAAGGCATTTCATGAAAACATCACAACGCAAAACAAAACAATAACAACAAAAGATTTTTGGCTGAATAAATGTAAAACCCATTTTATCTAAAAAAAAGTCACTGTAGGGTTCCTTAGAGCCTTCAATATGCTAATATAGAACTTGATTCTCCCAGAAAAGAAATAAATATGCAGTCTACCCAAGCAACATCAGACAACCAAATCAGTTCCCCAACCCCAATACACACCAAACACACACACATACAGAGAGAGAGAGAGAGAGAGAGAGAGACATTCTGTATGGCCCATGTCCTGATGAGCAAGCTGTAGGTGATTTCTGGTTCTGACTCATTCAGGCACTTGGCTCTGCCTGAAATAAGCAAACACTTCCCAGTGTTCACTGTGCAATGTAGTAGCTGAGCAATTTCTTTTCACCTTTCAAGGTCTCACTCAAAGGTTTCACAAGGTCTCATCCTCTGCGAAAACCTTCCTGAACCCTCCAGGCAGAACTAATCCTTACTTCTACTCTGTCCCCATTCCACCCTGCCTTTTGTTGTAGCACATTGTATTCGCTGGCAATTATTTGCGGCTGCTCTTCAGCTAGAAGAGTGATTTTTAGTCCTTACTGTGCATCAGAATCCACTGAGAACTTTAACACAATACAGTGCCCGAGCACTGCCCCCGAGATTCAGTTTCATTTTCATTAGGTCTGGGTGAGGCCTCAGCAAGGTCTGGCTGAGGACCACGGAGGGAGAGAGCCAGCTCTTCAAGGTCAGCTGAGAGTTTTATTTATCTTTGTATTACCAGTGCCTGTCACTAGTGGGCAAGCACAAACTTTTGTACCATAACTTAATGTACCATAGTGGGGGGAAAATGCTTGATTAAAAACTGGTTGTCTAATTCTTCTCAGTGAAATAACATGTGTTAGTTAGCTAGATTCCTTCATTTTCTATTTTGGTTATGGAAAGATGGCTACCAAGGCATCCATAAGATGGGACCAGCCCAGCTCTGTGGGAGGGGTGCTCTTGCTCCTAGCCCCGCCACCAAGGGAAGGTTGAGCACCCAGCCTTCCCTTATAGAAAACCTGCTGGGAACTCCCATGTAATATGAAACTAGGACCCATAAGAAGAAAGAGAGACTGAGAGCTGTGATAAAAGAGATCTTGTTTGGAGAGTGTGAGACATTCACTTCACAGTTATGCGTAAATGTGCTGCTCATGGTCTACGGAATGTGGTGGATGCATGTCAGTTGTTTGATGTGCATAAACCACTTTCTCTTAGGGATCAGTGGGAGCAATTATTCACGTTCCCAAATACATGATGTGTTCTTTCCTCCACCCCACACATCACTTGGGGGTAAAAATTTGAAAGCTTGATGCTCTTACAGAGGCTGCAAAGATTTTGCTGACAAGAGAAGGTAGCAGAAAAATAAAAACCAAACAGTGATTATTGGTACATCAGCTGGTGGCAGAATTCCTTCCTCCTGGGAGGAGGAATTTATTTATTTATTTTTTATTTGTGTCTCAAGATGCCTTGACGGGCAGATTTTGGTCAGAATGAGTGAGCACCCAGGCATGGCCTAGAGAGTCAGGGGAAACCAGGGGGACCCACTTTGCTCTGCCTTGTGAAGTAGGAGATGATGCGAGTTTCAGGGAGTCACCATGATGGATGGCGTGCCCTGCTGGAGAATGGAGATAAAGGGAGATGCTGTGGGGAAGGTTGCAAACAGGGTGAGTGCCTTTGGGGCTTGGGGACAGAAATCTGCCAGGCAGAAACTCACTCTAAAATAGGGCTGTCCGATGCTCTATTTAAAGTTATCGGCTGCACTTTGCTTTGCTGTCATCTAGAGCCTCACCCCTCGCTCACTACACCACCAAATTCCTCAGTAAAATCTCCCTAAACACAAGTCGCTTTCGAAATGGTGTTTTGAAGGAAAAGCACAACGAAATAAAAAAGGGTTGGTATTCTATACTTGGGTTGATAGTGGGGTGAAAGTGAAGTGAAATGAACAGTCACAGAATGTTAGCTTCAGGGAAAACTGAGAATGAAACTAAAATGAAAAACGGAAGCCAAAGGAACCGAGAGGAAGCAAAAGCCCTTGGGACTCCTTGGCCTGTGGCAGCTGGTGGTGGAGACCTTGGGAATGAGGCTCATCTGCGAGCAAAGCTCCAGCCATCTCGTTTCGCTATTACAGTAAAAGGTGACCCCATAAGGCTGAGTGAGGACTTCCAGGTGACTGACATGAACCAGAGCTCACATGCTATCACGTGTCACCTAATGGCACAATAAAGTTTATTTTCCCCGAATAATAACACATCGATGAAAGGCTTTTATATGAGGAAAGAGACCATAATTTCTGAATATTTAATGCAAAATTGCCATGAAATAAAATGATCATTAAATATGTAAATGCTATTTACATGTGCTTATTACTCCAATAACTCATCTCTTATATAATGTGATCTCTGTGCCCGAATTTGCTGCTTGGTCATGGACTCCACAAATCAAAATCTGGGACAGCTTCTCCCAAAGAAGCAAGTTGATGAAATGCACAAAGAAAATCTCCTTTTACTGCTGACAGAAGATCTCTGTTTGGCCTTGTTGCTCTTGATCAGAGGAGGAAAGAGGAAGATCAGCACAGAGAATTATGCCAGGGGGTAAAGGGCTATTTGGACCAAGATAAGCCCACATATCCAGTCTCAGGTGAGACCAGTGGAACCCATAGTGTCCAATGCAATAATAAGCAAAAGATTAAGACATTTAAAATTTCCCTGACTGAGACAATTTTGTACTTTCTTCTGGGAGCGGCATAGATGGTATGAAGATGCTCCCCCGCCCCCATTTTCATCACAAGAATCAAGGCCTGCTATTCAAAGTGTAGTATACGGACCTCAGCCCTTGCATCACCCAGAGCTTCTTAGGAATACAGAATCCCAGGCCCCACCCAGAGCTACTGAATCAGAATCTAGATCTTAACCAATTCTCCAA
This sequence comes from Myotis brandtii, assembly GCF_000412655.1. NCBI lineage: Eukaryota > Metazoa > Chordata > Mammalia > Chiroptera > Vespertilionidae > Myotis > Myotis brandtii. Next base: position 314,210 of record NW_005370787.1, read on the forward strand.
GGTGAGTGGGATACACATCTGTGGTGGTTTTATAACCATGTCAATGTGGGTAAACTGGAACTGCATATACCCTCCAGGACAGAAAGTCAGAGTTGACCAAAAGAGAAATTTGCACGAGATTGACAAGGTGGAAGTAGAGCGGTGTCCCTTGCTCCCCAAGGGTCCTCCCAGCTGCAGTGAGAGTCACATGCCTGGTCCTGGCTTCTAGCTTTTCCTCCCTTCCTCTCCCTCCACACCAGCGGAGATTGACAAGGTGGAAGTAGAGCGGTGTCCCTTGTTCCTGCAGTGAGAGTCACATGCATGGCCCTGGGTTCTAGCTTTTCCTCCCTTCCTCTCCCTCCACACCAGCTCTTTGATTAGATCGTTAGCCTTGCTAATCAAAGGAACGCAAGTCCACTTCCAGACACGGAGCAGCAGCCTTGCCTAGAACTCACCAGCAGTGCTTCTCCTGCTCAATTCTGAGATGTCTCTGAAAGCTCCAACTTGTCTACTCATGCCAACGCTTCAGGAAGTTTCCTCAGTGACTTTTCTCTGATTCTCCAACTCCATTTAAAGTTGCATACATGACTAACAAGAAACAAGTTATCTATTTTCAGCAAGCCCTCTAGCCCCTACCTATGGAGGGTTTTCTGAGTGAAGGACTATATGTACTTTTCAAGAAGTGGTATAGGTGGCTTTGGAGGTCTCATTGTTTGTGACCTCCAAACAATGTTTTTTTTATTTATTAGAACAAGTTAAATGGAGACGGTAAAGCCTGGGGAGCCTACTGAAGTCCCAACCCTTAAACGTTTTCCTGGTGCATTTTTGAGTGATTAGCTGTGAGCATGTTGAGTTCTGTGTTGACTTGGCCTCTTTCTTTGTAAGTGATAGGAACCAACTCAACACCAGCCTAAGGTAGTTAAAAAATAGTATTTTTTTCTTACTTAACTGAAAAATCGTTCTTTTTTGCTGGGGAAGGAGTCAATCGAGCTTTAGGCTCTATTTGACCCAGGGACTTAAGTGATGTCATGAGGACTGAGTTCCTTCCCATCCCTCTACCCTACATCCTGTGGCAGGATTTCTTCCCATGGTTGCTGGAGATGGTTACAACTCTAAGTCCAATGGAATAAGAAACATCTTTCTGGTCACCAAGGCAAAAATCATGGGATTAGCTTGGTGGGACCTGAGAGACTGGCTGTATCACCTGCTTATCCGTGACTTAGGAGAAAAGATGGTCCATGCCTATGTCCTAGCCTTAGGGCTACCCCAGCAGCTGCAGTTGAAATAGTCCCCACCTGAAGTCCTGCAGCCTGAGCAGGAGTATAGCAGAAGGTGGCACTTTTCAGGAAGAACAGGGAAGAGGCACAAACAACCACGACCACCGTAACAAAACCAATAGATGGTCACTTGGGTGCTTTCTATAAATGGCTTTGAATCTTATGTATTAGGTTTCTAGAAAACAAATATAACAGGACATCAAGTTTTCTAAATTTTAAATTCATTAAGTGTCCTTTGTTGACATTCTAGAAAGTGCAGGAAAGCATATAAAAGAGAAAAAAATATCACATTAATTTCACCACCAAGAAAAAAAAATCATTTAGGTGTGTCACTTTTATTCCAAGTAATTTACTAAAGAGTCTTTTTCCATTTAAATATACTTTATACTGTGCTTTTCAACGGTTGTTTAGCTTTCTGCTGTATGTTGGTTTATACAACCAGTCCCATATTGATAGACCTTTCTATTGTTTCTAAATCATCAACACTGTGCATAAAATACTTACACATAAACCTTTGTGAACATCTATAATAATTGCCACAGGATAAATGCCAAGCAGAGAGCTTGCTGGATTAAAAGACATGAACGTTTTCCAAATTTCCAACGTTTTGTTATCCACACATGTTGTATCCATTTATGTTTCTATCAGATGTACATTTTGCTGCTTCTTCAACAATGCTTATTAAAAGAAGATTTTATGCTTGCCAATTTGATAAGCAAAAATAATGTTGTTTCCCTTTGTACTACTTTGTAAAATTAACACACTTGTTCTATGAATGTTGTTTTTTTAAATATCTTTTTGTGAACTACCTCTTCAGGTCACTTGCCTAATTTAAAAACTGGAGTATTTATCTTTTCTCATTTTTGTTTTGGCACTTTGTATACTAGGGTCATTAATTCTTTATAATATATGTTAGAAATATTTTCCCCAATTTAATGTGCACTTTTCTTTTTATTTTTGATGGAAATTCAGATGTTTCCATTTTTTTGCAGAGCAATCTTCCCATTTCTATAACTTTCTTTTAATACCATTCTTAAAACTGTTTCCTTCCTTCCAATAAAGGGGAATAAAAGAAAAAATGGAAATTCCAAAGCCTCTTCCAGGCATTCTGTATGATTCAATAGCTATTTAGTTACCTGCTGATGTGAATTATACCATCACACTGCTGTCCCTCCCAATGTCCTTACTCAAGAGGCTGAAAGTTGTCGATAGCCATTTCCGATAGAGATTACGTTATTTTGTGCCATGTTTCCCATGGGAATTTGGGTTTCTTTTTGTTTGGATCATTCACTTCCACTGATACGTGAGTCTGTTCAGATCCCAAAAATACATTGTTTAGTGACCGCTGCTTGGTAATATATTTTATTTTCTGTAAGTGCAAATTGTGTCTTCTTATTCTGATTATGTAAAATTTGACTACTATTTTACCTTTTTTGGGGGGATACACTGTAGGATACTTTTGTCAAGCTAAACAAATTCTTCAGAGATTCTTACTGAAATTGTTTTTAAATTCATTCATTGAATTGGGGGGAAATATTTTGTCCCATGCAGTAGAATTTTATATCCCTTTTCTTTTTCTCAAAGAGCCTCATCTCCTAACGTGAATATGTTTTAAGCCCCAGGAAACCGACACACCGTTTCCACTGACATTCAGAAACTTCAGGCCTGGGCTGAGGGCACGGAAAAGACTCATCCTTCTTCCTGGAGGACCCGGTGAGCCCTCCGGCACTGCCAAGACTTTCCAGGGAGGAGGGGAAGCTCTCTGCAAAGCTCTTCGCAGCCAAAGGCCATCCGACCTTGGAACTGCAGCACTGCCCTGAGAAAGACAGAGCAACTAAGAGGCTGTTCCCATGGTCTTAGCTCTTACAGAAAAGAAGCGGATTTGAAGACACTCAGCCTAAAGCATGCTCCTCAAGGAAAACTGGCCAGAACTCACAGCAGCAGAACTGTCCATTTTCTTCCATGTTGGAGTAAATTCTTTTAGAGCAGCAGGAAATGAAATGGTATTCACACTATCAATTACCCCAGCTGTTTACCTAATGAACTCAGCTGTAGAGACAGCCATTTTCAAGACCAAAAGGATATAATAAGCCCATGGTAAGCCTGCAGTAACAAGTACCTTGGCAAACTCAAGGTCTGAATTCATGCGATTACAGTCTACCTGCCAGGAAGATGGCATCCCATTATTGACTCATAATGCCATGTTATTTATTGGGATAATTATGCTTTTCTACCCCTCAGGGACCCAGAGTCAGAGAGAGTAAGCAATTTAGTCTTATTCATTCAGCATGTGAGCAAATTTCAAATTAGAATAGATCGCTCCTAGATCTATTATACTGTGTGGGGCACCCTGCAGCCTTTGGTCGCTACCCCCAAAGATTACAGGGGCTTAAAAGCCATTGTATGAATCAGTGGGAAGTTGGTTCTTCTAAGTTCAATGAAACAAATTTCTGTTTTGTCAGAGCAATTTTGCCAGCAACTCTCACTCACTATCCCCGAAATGTTAGTACCTTGTGCCTGCTGTCTGAACTTCTTTATAATATTGTGTGTGATAAAAGGAACTTCTAAAATATCATTAGATATATTCCACATAACTCAGCAAAGGAGTTTTTTATGCAGATGAGGAAACAGAGGCTCAGAGTAGGTAAATGACTTCTTTGGTGGACACAAGTTAATAATTTTCTTTTTACTGAACATAATTTAGTTAATTACTTATCTAATTATCTACCAGTCTCCCACATCCTTGAAATCAGACCTCTTCTAGTTAGATCTCGAATGCCCCAGGCTCTGGTAGAGGTTCTGATATATAGTGGGAGTTTAACAATTGTTTGTTGAATAGTGGGAACATATTAGGCTACAAGACAGTAAAATGCTGGAATGCAATCTCAGTTTTAATAATTATTAGCCTTGTGAACTTGGGTCTGTCACTTTTCTCTGATCTTAATTTTCCTTATTTCTGAAATGGAAGTAATAATACCAAACTTCTCTTTCTCTTTCTCATAGGTTTTTTAAAAAAATTAAATGAAACTTAGTGTAAGAAAGGGTTTTGAGATAAATTATGAAGTATAGATAAAAGGAAATCCATCTTATTAAATGCTTGCTGGTAGAAATTGAGTAGGTTCGAAGAGACCATTATGAATCATTGCTCTCACCCCTCTTACCTTGCAGAGCAGAGCTGCTTTCATGACATTAGTATTTATTGAGTCTATTCCAGTGGGCCAGCCCTACGTTCTGCTTGGCTGACCTATAGGCTCCGGATGCTTTTGAGTTGTACAGTAGAAAGATCTTTGAATACAAAAGCAAAATATTCAAGCTTAATACTTGCTTTAGTAACATATGGTAAAGTTATTTAAATCCTGGATTTCAGTTTCTATTTTCTTTTCAATAAAATATTGACGGTGATGGTGTTGGTGATGATGTATGTGAAGGGAGGGAGAGGGATGGGAGGGGATTGACCAGATTATCTTTAAACTACAGGCCTGGTGCACGAAAATTTGTGTGCTGT
>NW_005370787.1:319028-319373 GCF_000412655.1 Myotis brandtii
CTCAACCCAGCCTGCCCCCTCTCACAGTCCAGGAGTCCTCAGGGGATGTCCTACTAATGACTTAAGTTGCAGTCTGGCCTCCCTCTGTGGGAGGCAACCGGGTTGATCAAGGGAAGGCGCCGCCCCCATCACCCCACTGTTGCTGCCACTGCCGGCCACCACAGCCGCCAAGGTGTTTTCATCAACACAGACTCCAGTCCCTTCACCACGAATAAATGACAACTTTCTTTAGGCATTTTCAAGACATCTCTTTCATAGTATATTTTCTTTCTTTCTTTCTTTCTTTCTTTCTTTCTTTCTTTCTTTCTTTCTTTCTTTCTTCCTTCCTTCCTTCCTTCCTTCCTT
>NW_005370787.1:319705-320434 GCF_000412655.1 Myotis brandtii
ATTCATTTTTTCCTCCAGGAGTGTGGTGGAAAATCCCTAGATCACCTTCTTGGATTCTTATTACCCAAGTTACCAAGAACACTGTGAGTGGTGTACTGGGAGCTTAGCCAATGAGCAGTTAGAAAAGGTGTTTCCTCTGCAGCTCTCATGCAGAGGCAGGACTGCCGGTGCGCTGTGGCTGGCAGGCCCTCTCCTCTCCTCTCCTCTCCTCTCCTCTCCTCTCCAGGCAGAGGCCTGCACCATCCGTGGCTTTCCTCACTGAACAGCAGTCCCCTCCTGCCCACCTGCACATGCAGCCTCCTCCTGAGTGGTCTTGTCTGTTACGACATCCTGGCTAATTTGCATATTACCTCTCTCTCTCTCTCTCTCTCTCTCTATATATATATATATATATATATGACGCTGCAGCTTCATTACCCTATGATTCCATGTGCACCTTTGAGGTCTCACCATTTTTATAGTCAAATTAGAGTTTAGAGAGAGTGGTGAATAAGATGCAGTGCTCAGAGTTGGAGGTATATGTATAGGCATGCAGGTTCACTGATAAGGAATGAGAATCAGGCATACCCTGTCCCCTTCTCCTAAAAGAAAGCATTTTACAGGTGACAGTTGGGAGTAAATTCTGCCTCAGGCTTAGACCTTCTTCCACTGGGGTTGGAGTTAGACTCCAAATCCATCACTAAGTACCTTCTTTTTGAAAAACAAACAAACAAAAACAAATTATCTTTA
>NW_005370787.1:320635-322230 GCF_000412655.1 Myotis brandtii
CCTGTTCCACCCCCTCCCCAGGCCTTCACCACACTATTGTCTGTCCATGAGATATGCATATATGCATATAAGTCCCCCTCCCTCTCTGACATCTGTCAGTCTGATGCATGCTTCAATGTCTCTGGATCTATTTTGTTTGTCACTAAGTACCTTCTAAATAGATGACATCCTCCCCAAGGAGCCACTGGAGCTTGGGCAGTGGGCCCTCCTGTCAGGGCCTAAGTTGTTGACTTCCTCACTCGGGGGAGGGTGTTCATGGGGATTTGTCACAGGCATCTGATGGCACTTTCTGAGGCCAAACTGTTAGTGGCTTTTGTCCTGCTCCGACGTCATTCCATTCTCCCTCTTCCTGGAGGTGTCCTGGTTCCCATTTTCTCCTCCATCTCCCTAATGAATATTGCCCAGAATTTGCAATTCTCCTGCAATATCTCTGAGAAATTCATCACCTTTTTTGGCAGGCTTTGAACTTAGCTGCTTACTCAGAGGATGCAATCTAAAATAAAACTGGCTTACTTAGCAGTGGGAATAATACAAATTTCATAAAAATCAAAGTCCCATTTTTTTCCATTGTACTGCACATGAGTTTCATGTGATTCACGTGAGCTGCCATATTTTACCTTAAGAAATTAATGTTCCATGTGGGAAAAAAAAAGTACATTTGCAAGGTTTCCGTTGGTGACTTTTCCTCCATCAACTCTGTTATTACTGCACTTTCTCAGGACTGGTTAGTCACAGACCCTGCTGAGGCCTGATTCATATTCATGGAAAGAGAAAACAAGCCTCTTAAGACATTCTTGAATTTAAGGGCGATGAAAAATGCCTGGAGGAGACATTTCAGCTCTGGAGTACAGCTCAGAACCACCACATCTGTGAGAAAGGTGATGATGAAAGACAAAAACATTTTTTAGTCATGGATTTTATAAGCAAAACCCAGGGGATTCGTTCTTGGTGATGGAAGATTGTGAGCGGCACATGGGCAAGCAGCCTGCTGATTAATTTTAATGACCTTTCCTATGAATAAAATAGTTTTATTACTTTGTACCTTTGCTAAGGACCAGGGCCTAGGAAAAGGCAGACAGGGCAGGAAGAAAAAGTTAGCTTTGACTTCAGTGGTGGAAAATATATTCTCAAAATAATCACATTGGGCTGTGGTTTGCCACTGAAAAGACTGTTAAAAAACACCCACTGTATATTACTGAGATCCAAACTCAACCGGGGTCTCAGTAGCACTTGGCAACCTTATATTTCTTTTCAGACTGCTGTCTTCCATTGTCCAGGGTGATTGTTTCAAGTCTTCTCCATTTATCTCCAACCACCCCATGTTGCCTCCCCCACGGGTTCCCCAAAGATGACATAGGGTCCAAGTCCATAGTAAAAGTAACAATCGTCACATGCAAATTTATAGTCATGGGTAGCCTCTTAGTCAGCTAGGGCTGCTGTAACTAAATACGACAAACTGGATGGCTTAAACCAGGAGTGGACAACCTTTTTGTGAGTGCGTGCCAAAACCAGCAAAATCTCTGACTCAAAATTCTTCTGTGTGCCAACCCTAATTTTTTGAGAACATGTTACGCCTACTTGATATCTCTTAAGGT
>NW_005370787.1:323869-326969 GCF_000412655.1 Myotis brandtii
CAAAGCTTCAATAACCATCTGTATACTATGACTTCCAAATATTATTTCAAGCTAGAGTGGCTGTCCTGAGCTCCAGACCTCTACATCTAATTATCTATTATCAATTCATCACAGAGAATTCAAATCTATTTCTCCATCTATACCCAATACCTTAATCAATGATGCTGCCATTTTACCCAGTGTGTAAGCCTTAGGTTCTTCTTTACTTTTTACTTTTTCACATACTACCTCCAACCACACTTATTCTTTAGGTTTTCTCTTGTTATTTTTGGAACTCTCCAATTCTGCTTCTGGTAGTAGCTTATTTCAGGCTGTTAGCATCATTCTTGCAGACTACTGCAGCAGCCTGCAAATAAGTCTCCTTGCTTCTGATCTTGCAGTATTCTCGTCCATTCTCCACACCACAGCCAGAGTGACCTTTCAAAGTATAATACTTCTCTTCTGCTAAAAGAGATTTGCAATGGCTCCCCTTGCTCTCCAATTAAAATGCAAACTCCTTAGCATGGAGTTTCACAACCTGTCCTGTGCGTGAGTGACTCCTCAGCATCATTGCTCAACATTTTAATGGACAACTCCAACCACTCTAAAGTATTTGCAGATCTCCAATGCACTGTGATTTCTCTCATACTAGGGCCTTTATGCATGTTGCTGCTACTGCAGGAAGCATCCACTTTTCAGACCTTTCTCCCTGCGTTACTAATTATTCACCTGGTAAACGCACCCTTGCAGCTGCTATGCAAAGTCTTCCTAACTTTTCTCATACTAGCAGGTTCCTACCAGCCTTTCTAACTTTTAGCACAGTACATATATATTAATATAGTTATTTAGGACTGGAACTTTGCAATCTTTGGATTAGAAATAGCCTATCTCTGCCCTTGCCTGTTTGGCTCACTGGATAGAGCATCGGCCTGGGGACTGAAGAGTCCCAGGATCAATTCGGGTCAAGGGCATGTACCTTGGTTGCAGGCACATCCCCAGTAGGGGGTGTGCAGGAAGCAGCTGATAGATCCTTCTCTCTCATCAATGTTTCTAACCCTCTATCCCTCTCCCTTCCTCTCTGTAAAAAATCAATAAAACATATATTTTTAAAAAAGAAATAGCCTATCCCTGAGCACATAACACAGGATCTGGAATATAGTAGTTAGATAAATATTTGTTAAATGAAAATTAATCAAATCATCAAACATATTGTCAAAACAACCATATTTGACTTAGGTTGCAAGCCAGAGGCAGTACACTAATCATTTTGAAACAAAATATTCTCAAATGGAGGTGAGTTTTTAAAAAAGAATAAGAACATTTCCCAAAAGCTTACATACATGAGAACATTTTTTGACAGTTTTTAAAATATCACCGAGGTGTTTGCAATGAATATACAAGGTCAAATTTGGAAAAAAATATAAACTATTCATTTGTACATTGATTAAAAAATAGTCCTCTTACTGTTCCAGGTATTCAAAAGCACTACCAAACAATTATTGGAATCTTTGTGCAATGAAAACGAGAGCAATGGCAGATTTATACAGCTAGGAGAAGCACATTAACAGCTTCTTCTGGCACTGTTTCCAAAGAAAGTCTCTAGACTCTCCCAGGGGCTTTTAGCCTAGCACAGTGGTCGGCAAACTGCGGCTCGCAAGCCACATGCGGCTCTTTGGCCCCTTGAGTGTGGCCACGAAGTTTCAATCGCACTGTACGTGAGCGCGCGCACGTGGTATTTTGTGGAAGAGCCACACTCAAGGGGCCACAGTTTGCCGACCACTGGCCTAGCATAATAAAATAGGAAGAACATGACCTTCTAAATCTTCTATTTGTAATATTACAAGGTAATACTGAGTCCCATTTGAGGCCTGGAGGGAAGGTTGCTTAAGTCTATAACCTAATAATGACAAATTTTGTCAACTCTAACATCAGAATATACCCTGAATCTAGCTACTTTCCATGACCTCTTCTTGCCTTTCCTTTTGGTCTAATCACCATCATATCTTGCCTGGATTATTTAAAACACTTCCTAACATTAGCCCTTGCATCTTCACTTTGTATTCTTAATACAATAGCTAATGGGATCCTTCTAAAACAGAAATGGAAACATTGCGTTCCTTTGTGTGATTCAGAATAAAAACAGGAATGCTTATAAATGAGTTTCAGGATCTTATAAGATCAGCCTCCAGCTACAACCACTCTGACCTCTTCTCCTGCTGCTGCTGCTCCCTTCACTCTCTCCACTCTAGCCACATTAGTCTCCCCCAAAACCAGTAAGGTCATAAGACCCAAAGAACATAAGGACCAACTTGACCAAATAGATATCTGTGGGATACTCCACCTAGCAGCAGTAGAATAAACAAATTTTTTTTTTCAAGTGCACACGGAACATTTGCCAAGTTGTGTTATATACTGGTCCATAGGAAATTTAAAAGATCCAAATTATATAAAACTAGCAGCCCTGCGCATGAATCCATGTACCAGTAGCTTGCCAGTAGCTCGCTGCCTCCCTCCAGTAGCTCTCCGCCCACTGCCCCACCCTCCTGTAGCTCCCCCCTTCCTCCTCCCCCCTGCTCCCCTCATAGCTTGCTGCCCTGCCCCCTCCTGTAGCTCTCCACTGCCCGCTTGTAGCCAGTAGCTTGCTGCCACCCTCCAGTAACTCTTTGCCCGCTGCTCACCCAATTGTAGCTCACTGCCCCACCCTCCTGCTGATCCATGATCCAGTCATTACTCTGGCAGTCATTATGCTTCATGGCATAACGACCATTGCATATTATGTCTTTATTATATAGGATACTAGAGGCCCGGTGCACAAAAATTTGTTCACTCAAGGGGGAGGGGGTCCCTCAGCCCAGCCTGTGCCCTCTCGCAGTCTGGGACACCTCGGGGGATGACCACCTGCTGGCTTAGGCCCGCTTCCCAGGGAATTGGGCCTAAGCTGGCAATCAATCATCCCTCTGGCAGCCCGGGAGCCCTCGGGGGATGTCCACTTGCCAGCGGGGAGCAGGCCTAAGCTGCAGTAGAACATCCTTAGCGCTGCTGAGGAGGCAGGAGAGGCTCCCACCACCACCGCTGTACTGGCAGCCGTCAGCCTGGCTTGTGGCTGAGCAGAGCTCCCCCA
>NW_005370787.1:327213-333840 GCF_000412655.1 Myotis brandtii
AGGCTGGCTGGAAGCAGGTATCTGGGATTTATTTATCTTCTATAGTTGAAACTTTGTTGCCTTGAGCAGAGGCCACAGCCGGCCAGGGCAGGCAGGAAGCTTGGCTTCCTCCATCGCTGGGGCAACCAAGCTTCCTGCTTGCTCCAGCTCCATGGCTGCCAGCCGCCATCTTGTTTGGGTTAATTTGCATATAGTTGCTTTGATTGGCTGGTGGGCATGGTTTTGGGTGTAGGGGAGGTGCAGTCAATTTGCATGTTTCCCTTTTATTAGATTAGATGTTACCTGACCATAATAGAATTAAATAAAAAACCAGGGACTAAAATTATGTGGAAATTCATCAAATATTTGGACACTAAATAACATACTTCTAAATAATCCATGGATCAATGAAAAAAAAATCACATGGAGAATTAGAAATTATTTTGGACTGAATGGAAATGAAAACATGGCATTCAAAATTTGTGAAGTGAAGCTAAAGCAGCATTAGAGAGAAATGTATAGTACTGAACACTAATATTTAAAAGAAGAAAGATCTCAAATCATGACCTAAGCTTTCATCCTTCAATGTAAAAGAGCAGGAACAAATTAAAATCAAGCAAACAGAAAAAAAATAAACATAGGAAGATAAACTAATAAAATAGAATCCAATTTTTAAAAGCAATGAAACCAAAAGCTGGTTCTTGGGGAAGATATAAAAATGATAAATCTTTAGCCAGACTGATTAGGGGGGAAAGTTTTAAAAAAATCACTAATATCAGGAATTAGAGTAGGGATGTCACTACTGACACTACATTTGCTAAAAGGGTTGTAAATAATTTTATGGCAATAATTTTTGCAACTTACATGAACACATTCTTTGAAAGTCACTAACAAAGTTCATTCAAGAAGGTAACCTAAGTAGCTTTGTATTTATTATAGAAATTAAATTCATAGTTAACCTTTACACAAAAAGAACTTAAGGCCAGATGGCTTCACTGGTAGACTTCTAAGCATTTAATGAGGAAACAAAATCAATTCTACAGAAACTTCACTGAAAATTGAAGAGAGAGAGGACAATTCCAAACTCATTTTGTGAGGACAGTATTCTCTGGTGAAACCTGAAAAAGTCACTACAAGAAAACTATAGATCAAAATTTCTCCTGAGTAAAGATGAAAATTTTATAAATAGTATTCAACAATATAGAAAAGTATAATGAATAATGACCTAGTTGATTTTCTTCTAGGACTGCAAGTTTGATTCAACATTTGAAAATTGATGTAGTTAACCACATTAGTAAAATAAAAGAGTCAGAACAACATTTAACAAAATTCAACAAGTTCATAAAAATTTTTTAAATTCTCAGAAAACTAAGGAAAGGAAATTTCCTCAATATGATAAAGGAGATCTACAAAAACCATACAGCTAGCATCATTATGTAAAACCAATGTAAACCTAACGTAGGGGATTGAAATTCCACTCCTAAATTTTTACAAAAATAAAATGAAATGAGTTGTAAGAATTTTTAATATATTGTTGATCCTAATCCTTTGTAGTATTGGCAACAATCTTCTTTTACTCTGCAGTTTGCATCTCCCTCTCTTAATCTGCCTTTCCATCAACAGGAATTCTTAATTTTACAATAGTGTCATATATCAGTCCTTTCTAGTTAGTGTTTTTTATGCCCCTATAAAAGCATATCTCCCCAAGATAATATACTAGGCAAAAACTGGAAACAACTCAAATGTCTATCAACAATTTACTAGGTAAACAAATTGCGATGTTTTCACATGACTACTACTAAGCAATAATAATGAAATGCTGATACACACAACATAGATTAACTCCCATAAGCATTATACTAAGTCAAAGAGACCAGGCAGAAAAGATTCATACTGTATAATTCTATTTATATGCAACTCTAGAATAATAAAAACTAATCTATGCTTCTAGAATTCAGAAGGTGGCAGGGACTGGGATGAATTGACTAGAAAGGGCATAAAGGAACTTTCTGGGGTGATGAAAAGGTTCTATATCCTGATCAGAGTAGTGGTTACGCAGATACATGCATTTGCCAAAACTCTTCAAACTGCATTTAAATTCTATGCATTTTATTGTGTACCTCTATGATTGCGAAATATTTTTAAGAAGTGCCCCCCTCTCCCTATCTATGAGGGATCAAGGACTTAAAAGCCATGGCATAAAGGAAACATGATGAGTGTGAAATGAGATCGATGAGTACCTTATCTGGCTATTGAGGGCATGTGCACATCTCCCCGCTGGCCCATATAAGGAGATGCACACAGCAGTGAAGATTACCCATTATTGCCTAGTGGCAAACATTGACCTTTTTAAAGTTTCTAGAGCAGCGCTTCTCAACCTGTGGGTCGCGACCCCTTTGGGGGTCGAACGACCCTTTCACAGGGGTCGCCTAAGACCATCGGAAAACACGTATATAATTACATATTGTTTTTGTGATTAATCACTATGCTTTAATTATGTTCAATTTATAACAATGAAATTGGGGGTCACCACAACATGAGGAACTGTATTAAAGGGGCGCAGCATTAGGAAGGTTGAGAACCACTGTTCTAAAGGCTCTTATGTACAGGTTCTACATTTAGTATCCCAGAGAGAAGGGCTTGCGACTGGGCAGACATTTGGCCAGCTGAGGATTTGATGAGAAATCAAATGTCAAGCCCTACTTAGATGAGATACATATTCTTCAGCCATTGGGCAAACAAGTAGAGGCTAAATGACTCCCCTCCTCACCCAGGAGAAGGGGTCATCTTCCTCTGAAGTAAAATAGAGCCAAGCAGGACTCAGCGCTCCTTGCAGCATGATGGTTACATGGTTACGCTTAGCCTTACACGTGTCAGGCCTTAAGAGAAAACAAGAGCGCTGGTCACAGTTTTCAATAATTCTCTGGAGGCTAATGCACTGGCTTTCGGCAAGATTCGACACAGCCCAGAACAAGGTGCTGTGTTATTAACTGCTCGAGAATTGCAAATAGATTATGGTAGAACAGATCAGACTTGGAAACTGCATAAAATGGAATGATCTGCAATTCACATTAAAAACATAATTAGAAAAGATTGCCTTTGAGTACATCCTTTGTCCTAAAGGTCAGATTTACTGAGCCCTCATTATTCCAGCTTTACTTCAAAGGCCCTGGGCCTTCTGCAGGCAGTGAGTCTCCTAACTTCTGTAGTTAGTGAGTCAGACATGGGGAGGGGTAAGGAGAAATGAGCTGAGATGCAGAGCAGAGGGAATTCTCTGGACCTCCCTGAAGAGAGACAATAGTCAGCCTTTCCTGAGGAGGCAGGGCAACCAGCCTGCAGGGCTATGCTGCAGTGATTTTCCTGACTTTTGCAGATGTCCAGAGCAATCTTGCCATCCAACGTTCTTAGACACCCACCGAAGACAAGCCCCAAACAACTGCCATTTTTTCAAGTATATGATCTCCATATACCATAGATGTGAAAAGCAATATGACATAAATATTATTTCTGTAAAGATGTTGTGAGTAAGCAATATAATACAAATAGCCTAGAGAAACTTGGCAAAGAGCACAAATAGATCATTTACAGAAGAAATGCAAATCTCTAATCGACATTAAATAGACCCAAGATGTAATGTTAAGTGCAAAAGTAGGATAAATGAGCAAAGCTGTGAGTAGATATTTCACAGACAAAGAGGCCTTGAGGTATACAATTCTATGAAAAGATGTTGAAACTCTTCTGTATCAGAAGAATACAGATACAAATAAAATTGAAATACTGGTTGACAGGCATCATCAAAATAGCAAAAATTAGAAAAGCATATGACACAAACGATATGGAAAGATGGGGACTTGAGTAATGCTGTAAAACAGTACCAGAGAATTTTACTTTGTGAGAACTCATGATCCAAAATTTCACTCATCCTGGACACATACCTCAGAGACATTCTTACACAGGTCCTCCCAGGAACATGAGAGAGACATTTGTCATAATATTGACAACAAGAAGTTAGAGTAACCCAAGTGTTCAACATTAGGGAAAGAACAAGTAAAATATAGTAAATAGATTCTATGAAATGACAAAATTTAGCTAATGTGTACATAAATACATCTAAGAAAAACAGTATTGAGTGAAAAAAGTAGGAGAGCATGAGATTTTAGTATGAATGAATATTAAAAAACATATGAAACAATGCAACATATTTGTCAAGAACAGGTGCATATGTTGCAATCAGTAGGAAAGTACCTGTATCAGAAGAGAATAATAAAATATTATTATTATATTTAGAATTATAATAGAAAAGGACCTTGTCTATATTGATGTTCAGTGACAAAATGTTTACTAACCAAAAGGCATGATACATGCAATGCTCTGTACCTGCGATTTTAAAAAGGAAAGGAGCTGATATTTATCATGCATATAATCTCAATTTTGTAATACATGTGCAGAAAACACTACAAGGAAAGAAAAACATTAAAATATTAAAATTACAATCTTTGAATGATGATTTCTTAATTGCCTTCTTTGTATTTGTAACTAGGTTCCAAACTCTAATCCTGGTGTGTGTCTGTTGGGATTTAAAGATGTTTGAGCATAGAGATGTGGGTTGGAGTGTGATGGGGAGGTAGGGCCTGGGGTGAACCATTTAAAATTTGATTTGGATCAGTGTTCTCATGGAAAAAGCCCTAAGCTCGGGCACCTAAGTGGCAGCAAATATCCTCTGAAGACCCAGTGTTTGGACATGAAGCTTAGGTCAAGGGAGAGAGGAGTCAGAAGACAAGAAGTCCTTTCCTCAGAAAGTGCCCCGTGTCTCAGTAAGAAGAGCTGGCTGGGGGTGGAGGTGGGCGTGCTCTCCACATTCTGCATGAAACCTCTCAGAGCTTTAGTTGCATGGAAGGTACTTTGGCAACTAGAAAACTGCAGAGCTCCAGTGCCTCAGTGAGGGGCCCCGGAGCTCTTCTTCACTCATGTATGTTTTGTACATATGATATCATTGAGGTTAGCCAGATGTGGAAGGGGAATGGTTCAAAAGCCACAGTTGATGGGCCAAACTAAATCATGTGCATGAGTCCAAGGTCCCCTTGACCCCATGGATTTCTAATATAGTCTAGAAATAAGAGCAGGAGTGGTGGTGGTGGTGGTGGTGGTGGTGGTGAAGAGCAATAATTGAAAGAGGAGAAAGAACCCATGAAATAGGAATTATTGCTATTACTAGTCTTCCAGGTTGCATGAACTGGAGAAACATGTTACACATATTCTCTATTTCCTGAGCATTCTACATGTAAAGAAAATATGTTACTTTATAATAAAAATATTATGATAAATTAAAAGTGTAATATAGTCAGAAATAAGAGCAGGAGTGGTGGTGGTGGTGGTGGTGGTGGTGGTGGTGAAGAGCAATAATTGAAAGAGGAGAAAGAACCCATGAAATAGGAATTATTGCTATTACTAGTCTTCCAGGTTGCATGAACTGGAGAAACATGTTACACATATTCTCTATTTCCTGAGCATTCTACATGTAAAGAAAATATGTTACTTTATAATAAAAATATTATGATAAATTAAAAGTGAAAGTCTCAAGTATAAAAGGAAAATACAGAGGCAAAGTATTTCCAAGAAAGTTCCTGATAACAAATTGGTCTCATTCTATTATCTATGTCTGTCTGTGTCCTAGGCCTTGTGCTGGAGTCTAGGAAGGAAAGAAGAAAAATGCTGCCCTGTTTTCAAACAGCTCACAGTCTTGTTCTGAAAGTGTCTAAAAGTGATTATTTTGACATAGGATATTTTAATTATATAGTTCAAGCTAAAGGAGTATTTCTAGGACTATAGATGTCACATTTCGTGGAAGGCTGTACTCCCACACAACCCTTAATAATTAAAAAGTTATACCGCATGTTCTTTTTCTTCTGCAGCTGGAAAGAAAGAGGTCAGATGTATCATAGGGTAATTCTTTTTTAAGGAGCATCTTTCTGGCTAGCTTCTCGAGTCCCAGGGTAACTATTCTGTAGTCTTTACCCCACAGGTCTTTCATCCTCTTTCTTCCCCTCACTCAATTCTAAAGCCAGGGCCAGACTTTAGTAATACCAATTGTCTCTGGTATTTACCTCCCCTTTTCTGCCTCATTTTCATTTCCCTGCTCTTTCTCTCCTCCATTTCCAGGTGGAGTACCAATCCTCTCCCAATGCCCCACACCTCCCATTCTGATATCCCTCCCTATATGTCCAACTTTCCACCATATAGCCTCACACTAATATTTTCTCTCCTTCAACCTTACTCTTCCCTCTCAGCTATATTTGAATTTTTAAAGCACATATTTGTTATCACCAATAGATCTGTTAGGCATACTATATATTCCACTTGTGTTTATGTTCTGCCTCTCCATATACTCCCTCCCATGCCCCAACTACAGTGTAAAGCCCACAACATTAGTGCTTTTTAGTCTCTGTGGTGGTTCTAGGGTGGATGCTTCACAAGCAGTTGATAAGAAAGATTAATAAATGAATGGATAGGTGAATGGGTTTGAGGGAAATAGTATGGGGTAAAGGAAACTTCTAAGCAGTCCTTAAATAGGACCTGGTAAATGATTGGTCATTCCATTCACTCATTCATCAACTATTTACAGAATATCCACTAGGTGGCAGTCACTGA
>NW_005370787.1:333933-367826 GCF_000412655.1 Myotis brandtii
CAGTGATGGCGAACCTATGACAAGCGTGTCAGAGGTGACACGTGAACTCATTTTTTTGGTTGATTTTTCTTTGTTAAATGGCATTTAAATATATAAAATAAATATCAAAAATATAAGTCTTTGTTTTACTATGGTTGCAAATATCAAAAAATTTCTATATGTGACACGGCGCCAGAGTTAAGTTAGGGTTTTTCAAAATGCTGGCACGCCGAGCTCAAAAGGTTCGCCATCACTGCTCTACAAGGACAGACAGGCCAGTGGAAACAAAATAATGCAAAACACTTTACAGCTGGGTAAACATGAAATAGGAGCACAGAAGAAGGACATCCAGTTGGGGGTTTCCATAAGGGCTTCAAATATCTAAGATGAAGCTGAACATTGAGGAGGAGGACCAGAAGAATTGGAAGTGGAAGGGTTTGAAATATGGAGTCTGGGGAAGAGGAAAAATATGTGTTAAATCTTGAAAGTGAGAGAAGGTGGCATGTCTGGGCCTTGGTGCCGCACAACTGAAGGGGACATCATTCACGTCGTGTTGTAAGGGAGTAGCTCTCCTGGGCATGAAAGGCTGCAGGGGAAAGGGGCCAAGTGGCCACAGGAGTGCTGGCTCTTTGTAAACGCTCAGGCAGTGCTGGCCCTATCATAAGATAACAGGAGGCTTCATGTTGGAAAGAAGAGGAGGATGGGGCTGATCTTCCTGAGAAGATAAGTGTGGATCAAACTGTGGAGAGCTTTCTGCCCATGAGGAGGTGCCCCTTACTATTTTACATTGGCAGGGTTGCAGCATATGGAATATGTGGCCATGTGGGGAGATGAATATGACAGTTGCTTTTGGGGTTGACTTGGGGGGTTGGGCAATGGAGGCAGGAGGACTAGTTGAGAGTATTGGAAAAGTTTCATCGTGAAGTGACTCAAGGCCTCAACAAGAATGAAGGCAATGGGAGCAGAAAGAGGGACGAGGGTGAGTAAAGGCAGGGTTTGGGGACATGGGGACTAATCCTGTGGGGGAGTAAGTAGATGGATGTAAGGAACATCCCTGAAACTCTGGACTCCAGAGGTGGGGATGACACAGGAGCCGGAAGGAGGACTTGCTCACCAGCAACCACCCCTAGCAAGCTCCCCTCAGATGTCCGAGCTGCTCTGTAAGACCTCACGGCGCAGGAAATGGGCTGTGCTGCAAATAAGCAAAAAGGCTCCAGATGCTCCTCCTCTCAGCATTTTCATAGAAGGTGAGAAATATTAAACCAAATGAATGAATCTCTAGTTGTGGAACTGGCCACCGATGAGCAAAATAAAACTGACATCTCAAAAATCTCTCCAACTCATAGTAACAACCTTCAAATTAGATAGAGTGGATGCACCCACTCAGATGGCTGTGCTACAAAAGATGGAAAATAACAAGTGCTGGTGGGGAGGTGAAGAAATTGAAACCCCTGTCATTGTTGGTGGGAATGTAAAATGGTGCAGATGCTGTGAAAATAGTTTAGTGGTTCCTCAAAAAGTTAAACATAGAATTACCATATGACTTGGCACTTCCACTCTTAAGTATATACCTAAAAGAACTGAAGTCAGAGACTCAGACAGATACTTGTATGCCAGTGTTCATTGCAGCATAATTCACAGTACTCAAAAGGCAGAAACAACCCACGCCCATCAATAGATGAATGGATAAACAAAATGTGGTGAATACACGCAGTGCAATATTACTCAGTCTTGAAAAGGAATGAAGTGCTGATACATGCTACAACATGGATGAACCACGTAGACATCATCCTAAGTGATATAAGCCAGCCACAAAAGGACAAATATTGTGTGATTCCATGTATATAATTTAATTTACATGGAATTGGCAATTTCATAAGACAATAAGTAGGTCCGAGGTCACCGGGGCATGGGGAGAGAGAAATTGGCAAGTTCTTTCCTTTTTTTTTTTTTAATTAATTTCAGAGAGAGGAAGGGAAAAAGAGAGATAGAAACATTGATGAGAAAGAAACACCAATTGGCTGCCTCCTGCAAGCCTTCTACTGGGGATCGAGCCTGCAACTCAGGCATGTGCCCCTGGCCAGGAATCGAACCAGTGACTCCTAGTGCATGGGTCGATGCTCAACCACTGAACCACATCAGCCGGCAGAGGAGAGTTATTTCTTAATGTGTACAGAGTTTTTGTTTGGGAAGATGAAAAAGTTTTAGAAATAGATAGTGACAATGGTTACACACATTGTGAATATAATTAATGCCACTAAATTATACACTTAAAAATAATTAAAATGGCAAGTTTTGTATTATATATAATTTACCACAGTAAAATAATTTTTTAAAGTATGTAGACAAAATATGTAGGAAAAGGTATTATAAAAGTATGCCTCACAGAGTTAACAACATAAATATTGTATTTTTTTTTCTGAACGTTTTGATGTTTGAGTAGATTTACTTATTTATTTTAAGTTTAAACATTAAGAATATTTTTAATTTTTTATTTATTTTTATTGTTGACTCTGTTACAAATGTCCCCATTCCTCCCCTCTCCACGAGACTTTGCCTGCCTTTACCCAGCTTTTAAATGTTGTAATTTGTTGTGATTTCTTTTCAAATTTTGAGTAAATATTGGTGTTGTTTTTTAAAAAAACACATAGAGCCAATGAATAATTGACTTAGTTGTTACCCAAATGATCCACTTAAAGACTTGAAGAATAGCTGCTTGAACCCCCTCTGTCTTATTTAATCCTGCCACACCACCGGGCTGTGGGCACTGGTAATCTCATTTCACGGTGAGGACCGGGAGCTCAGAAGGGGAAAGATTTGCCCTGGAGCTCCCCACAGAAGGCACAACCGATACAGAAGGCTGTGTGTGGGGATGACACCAACTCTTGCTTGAAAATTGCTACTGTAGACTGTAACGTGGTTGAAGAAAACAAGCACTGCTCACATTCTGTAATTCCTTTCTACGCAAATGTGTGCAAAAGCCTGACATTTTCAGACTGAAAGCAGTGAGCTTTCTGGGGAAAGAAAAGGCTGCCATCCTTTCCTGGCTTAGCGTCTGACAAGTTATGGAGTGCTGGAAAAGCCATTTAGCTGCTTCGGGCCTCAGTGACAGCCTCTGTAACAGCCAAGTCGATAATATTTATTGAGTGGCCACAAGGTGCAAGACCCCGAGTGAGGCTCTGAAGGCTATGGAGGCAGCCTCAACAGCTGTGCTCTTGGCGAACTCAGGATCCAGTTGCACAGAACAGACAGACCCATGAAAGACAAAGCCGGCCAGAGCCGGAGAACAGAACCATCAATTCTGTCTTGGGAAGCAAAGCGTGTTGAAGTGAGAAGGAAATTGATAGATGTGTAACTGAGTAACCAGCCTTCGTTTCTTGAGGGCTCAGAGTGAGGGCTTCTTAGAAGCTGTAAGTGAAACCGTTTTTTTCTGGTTAGCTGGTTGGGTGAACCCCCTGTTTTGCTCTCTTTCATTCTCATTGTCTAGGTTGAATGATCTTAAGTGCCTGTAGGTGATATAGGGCGTGGGAGAGGTGAGGACCTGTTCTCCATCCATTGCACAGTACCTGGGCAACACACACACACACCAGAAAGGGTGAAATGCTTTGCTTTCAGTTCTCAGTAAGAGGACTGCACTGTATACTGAGCCAGAGAAAGGTAAGAAGCTGGCAGGGTAATCTTCATGCATATTCATGTCTGCGCATGTCCTCCCAGGGCCTCCCTGCTCCCATCACTCTGGTGCCTCCACCAGCACATGAACTTTCTCTGTTCCATGATTCAGGCAGTCCCTATTTCTGGCAGAAAGAATAGAAGGAGCAAAGTTGGAGAGCTGGGAATATATATCGTACAACAAAGGCATAAAAATAATCTAGTTTGCCGAACTGGTTTGGCTCAGTGGATAGAGCGTCGGAAATACATATCGTACATCAAAGGCATAAAAATAATCTAGTTTGATCAGTGAGTAGGGTCCTGGCAGATAGTGGTAGGATATGAGTTCCCAGAAGTAAATTATGGATACTCTGTCAAAGGTCTTGAGCGTTTCATTTGGACAAGATGGACTTCATTCTGTAGCAAATGGGAGATGACCAGAAAAAGGTTCCGGACAAATGATGATGTGATTTTGCCTTTGTTTTGGTTAATTGTGGTGATTGAGTAGAGTGAATGAATGGGCAGAGAATCTAGAGATATAATTATCATTTATTCAAAATATATTTACAAATTGCCTAAAATTTGCCAGGTACTGTGCTAAGTGCTGAAACTAGATGTGAACAAAATGTAAAAAAACTTACTGTTTTCACAGACTTTAAAGGATCTGGGTTAGAAAACTATGGAATTGTTGTGGCCATCAAGGGATCAATGATAATGGTAACAAATAGGAAATATAAGGTAATATTTTAGAAGTGCTATTAAGAGGATGAGAGAAGGTGGTAAAACAATTGACTATTTTTAACCTAGGTAAGATACAGAGGATATGAAGAAGTTTTCTATAGAATTAAGAAAGCTCTGTTGTAGATATATTAAGTATGACTATTTTATAGGGTACTAGAGGCCTGGTGCATGGATTTGTGCACCAGGGGAGTCCCTCGGCCTGGCCTGCAGAGATTGGGCTGAAATTGGCTCTCCGACATTCCCCGAGGGGTCCTGGATTGCGAGAGGGCACAGGCCAGGCTGAGGGACCCAATCAGTGCACGAACAGGGCCGGGGAGTGATCGAGGGAGGGCTCCAGGGCGTGTCTGGCCCATCTCGCCCAGTCCCAATCGGCTGGACCCCAGCAGCAAGCTAACCTACAGGTCGGAGCATCTGCCCTCTGGTGGTCAGTGCGCGTCATAGCGACTGGTCGAACAGTCAAAAGAACGGTCGGGCACTTAGCATATTAGGCTTTTATTATATAGGATTATATAGGATTCCTGTGGTAGTGTCCAGAAGGCAGATGAACATGTGCCTGGACTTTGGGAGACAGGTGAGAACTACAGATCTGAGAGATAGCAGAATGAATATAGGTTATAAAGAAAGTCATTGGCAGAGGGAATCATCCAGAAAGAATAAGTAGGGTGAGAAGAAGAAAAAATGAAGCTCAAAACTTTGGAGGAATTATATCTTCAGGGTTAAAAGATAAAAAAAAATAGTGTAAGACTAAGACAAACTAATCAAAGAAGGGGAGAAGCAGAACAGATTAAGGTTTTGGAATTAAAAGGGGGCAAGTGTTTCAGAGAGGGTTAGATAAAGGTAAGTTTGGGAAGAAGTTCAAGATGACTCAAGAGAAAGTCAAATAGGAATGGAAACCTGGAGAAGACAGTGTCATTAAAGCAGAAAGGTGCAGGGGGGACCTGATTTTATAAAAGGAGCAAAGTAAAAGGTAGATGAATGAGTACTATCAGGCATTCTCCAACTCTATATTCCTTAACGTGAGTCCAGATACATTAGAAATAGTTTGGGTATTCTGTGACTTCCTCTGTGACACTTATTTAACAGTTTCCTTTCTATAATCTGTTTTATGATTTCCAAGGGACTAAATGTAGGGTGTGCAAAAGAATCAAACTTTTCCCCAAGGCCAAAGGAAACATTTGAGAGAGGTTTTCTTCTCACTCTTCATAAAGCTGGTTGCCTTCAATTCCTTCCCCATTGTTCCTAGAAAGAGTTTGAGAACTACAATGACAGCTCTGCTCCAACATCTTGGGACATGGCATGAACATGTTTCCATCTTTTGCAGAAGTACAAGGAGGTGGCTTCAGATTAAAGACAAAATCCCAATGAAGGCTTCTCTGTAGTCAAAACATCTAGATGCTTTTTGACTGTAAGGCCCTTTGAGATCCTATAGAAAATGGCGTCCCTTTGGACATTTCAACACCATATTTCTGGGAATCAGAAATCAGTTAGTAATCTTCTTTGGATCCAAATAAACTGAGTAAACCTCTGCTGAGAGCTCTTAATTGAACAAGGCCTGCCACAGATTTAAGGTATTAATAACTCAAAGTTCCTTCAGTTCACATGATGACACAGTTCGATGCTGTCATACGAATACCCAGTACTCGCCTGTGTTTATTGGAGTAAAATTGTCTCTTCTTTCCTCCTTTGGCAGTTTTCAGTGAGTTTTGTGGCCAGCTCACACTAATTTATTTGTTCAAGTCTGCCCCCTTCAGCTTTCCACAGAGGTTACAAAATTAAAAATTGTCAGTACCTATAACTGCCTGACCTTTTCCACTGGAAAATTTCAGGACCTGGCCTATTGGGGCTAAAATTCTGCCAGGAGCAGCTGTGGCCTTAAAGAATCAATGTAAATATTTCAACAGGTGAAATAATCAGTCAGAGAACATGGGCCAAAAAGACTACAAATGTGGAGCAAGATACAAAGGATGTCAAAGGTAGAGGAAATTTAAAAGGAAAACTACAAAAGTGACATTTCATAAGACTAAAACCTTGTCAGAAGAAAAGCTTTGTACTAGAATAATCTAACTTCCAATAAATGCCTATTTTCAAGGGAACTCAAGGGAACAGATGAAAAAATATGTGAGGGCCTTCATTCATCTTGGATTTTGCACTTTAAGTGCTACATCATCTCATGGCCAGATTTATTATCCAAAAACTACTCTAAAATTTTTTTTCATTCGTTTGGAGTTACTGGACTATTTGCAGCACCAGTAGAAAAGAGGCCTTAAAATGTTTTAGCGAACGAGGAAGTAAAATTTTTTAAATCCCTCAAAAGCCTGAAAATCCCTGAAAAGTCTAGTAACCAAGAGAAAAGAACAAAATGGAATTTATGGCTACAATCTTTATTTTGAAAGCTCTATAAAAATAGTTATGCAGAAATAAACACAAGCATCCATGGCCAATTGGTTTTTGACAAAGGTTATACCATTCAGTGGAGAAAAAAAAAAGTCTCTTCAACAAATGGTGCTAGGACAATTAAATATCCCCATGGAAAAGTATGAAGTTGGACCCTTACTTCATAGTATAAACAAAGTTAACTCAAAATGGATCAACAGCCCAGTCAGAGTGGCTCAGTGGTTGAGCATGGACCTATGAACCAGGAGGTCATGGTTTGATTCCCGGTCAAGGCACATATCTAGATTACAGGCTCTATCCCCAGTGTGAGGCATGCAGGAGGCAGCTGATCAATGATTCTCTCTCATCATTGGTGTGTCTGTCTTTCTCTCCCTCTCCCTTCCTCTCTGAAATCAATAAAATGTATATTTTTAAAAATGGATCAACAACCTAAATAGAAGAATTATAAAACTCTTAGAAGAAAACATAGATATAAATCGTCATGACCTTGGATTTGGCAATGGGTTCTTAGATAAGGCACCAAAAGCACAAGAAACAAACAAAAAAAATAGATAAATTTGACTTCAGCAAATTAAATTTTTTTGCATATCAAAGGACATCAAGAAAGTAAAAAGATGACCTTTACAAGAGGAGAAAATATTTGTAAATAATACATTTGATAAGGGCCTAATATGCAGAATATACTAGTATATATAAAACCCTTATAATTGAACAGTGAAAAGATAAATAGCACAATTTAAAAATGGGCAAAGGACTTGAATAAACATTTCCCCAAAGAAGTTATCAAAATGGCCAACAAGCACATGAAAAGATGCTCAATATCATTGGTCATTAGGAAAATGCAAATCAAAACCACTGAGATACCACTCTCCATTCATCAGGATGGCTATGATAAAAAAACACCGAAAATAGGAAGTGTTGGTGAGGATTGGGACTCTTGTACATTGTTGATGGGAATGTATAATGGCAAGTTGCAGTGGAAAGCAGTTTAGGGGCTCCTCAAAAAATTAAACATAGAATTATCATATGATTCAGCAGTTTCACTCCTATGTATATATCCCAAATAATTGAAAACAGGTACTCAAATAAATATATGTAAATGCATGGTAATAGCAGGACTAGTCACAATAGCCAAAAGGTGAAAACAACCCAAATGTCCATCAGTGGATGAATGTATAAATAAATTGTGGTATTTTCATATAATGGAATATTATTCAGCCCCAGTAAATCTCATCTTTATTGCATCTCTTTAACTTGAGACTTCACGGTGACAACAGATAGTAATAGGCTCATCAAGGAAACCCATAAATTCGTTTCTGCGCTAGTAATATACTGCTCAAGGGATTAATCAAACTTGTTCTTAACGGTTACCCCTCTGGGAAGCCTTGCCAGTATCCTGAGGCGGAATTCCCTCTTCTCTGTCTAGCTCAGCTTGTTCACTCTATTAATCTTACTGCTGTAGGCCCAGTGCCTAGCGGAGTGCCCGATGTATAAGGCATATCAGTGCAATGCACTTAGTTTGAAATACCTCTGCAAGGTAATATGTATCAAACCCAGTAAAAATGTACTTGTTCCTTAGCAATATGTCTGTGTGTATGTGTAAGTGTGTGTGTGTGATGTGTATAAACCTATTCATAAACTGAGTCACATCATCTCACTAGATGACCTCCTGTCAATGCCAATGGGTTTATCTGTCTTTCTGCCACAGAATTTCTGACCTTCAAAGAATAAACTTATTATCTAGCTGACTCTTTTTAGGAAAGCCACTATGAAAAAACTTTAATCAAGTTTGTGATATTGACAAGAAAAGATAGAAGAAGCTGGAGATACAGGGCAGTGTGGGTTGCCAGTAAGTGGGTGCATTGTCACTGCCCAATTTTAAAGCAGTGGTAAAATTAACATAAAGTCAATCATTTTATTATTATCATACTAGAGGCCCAGGACACAAAATTCATGTACAGGTAGGGTCCCTAGAGGCTGCCGGCTGCCGGCCAGGGCCTTCCTTTGTTCTGTGCCACCCCCTGGTGGTCAGCGCACATCGTAGTGAGCGATCGAACTCCCTGTTGGTCGAACTCCTGAGAGGACACTTGCATATTAGGCTTTTATATATAGAGAGAGTTGTGGTTCCAAACCATGTCAGTGTTAAAATACACCTCCCTGCCAGGGAAAATCAAGCCATTGGCTCAAATATATGATCATGTTTATTTAGCATGTTCCCAAATTGCTCATTGTAAAGTAGTTTTGAATGTAGAAACAGAATATTAAGATTAAAAGGCAGCTTAGATATCCTTTCATACTTCCTTTATTCCCTCTTTCATGAAACATGCATCTGGGTGACCACAGCTAGAGATCATGTTTGCTAAGACATGCCCCTGCCCTTGAGAGGCTTGGAAGTCAGAGAAATGGTGGTTAACGAATTTCCCAAGGTCACATGAATGCTGACAGGCTGACTCAAAACACAATCCGTGATATTTTCAAATGACTTTCCTTTTTAAAGGGGTTTACTGAAACTAGAGCCCATGAACCTCAGAAATGGCAGGGTCTTGGAATACCTTCCAGCCTTTGACCACAAACAAAAGTTTAAAATTCCTGGTACAGTTTATGAAAAATTTGCTCTGGGTTTGGCTTTTCCCCTTAGTATACTGCTATTTCCTGAAATTTTCCAATGGCTTCTCCCATCCTCCACTGTTTAGTATAGGATTTTTGCAGCAGCAGCAGCACAATTAGATTTTGAAGTTTATGCTTCAAAGTTAGTACTAACAGTTGCCTCCCCAGGTGCCTGAGCTGAGGCAACTCCCCCAACACCACCTCAAATGACTTTTAATTAAATTGAACTCAGTCAGTCATGACTTATGCTTTGTGCTTCTGTTTTCTACATCTAAAGTTCTATTTATAAACCATTTAGTCATATGGGCCTCTGGATTGGGAACCTAATTAGAGCTGTGCATTACGTATGGTTGCCCCAAACATTTGCATCGCTTTCATCTGAGGCAGCCTAATTAATTGCTTGTGAAGGGTCAATGGCACTTTCCTCACCAGGTTCATTTGCTGATTCCATCTCACAATGCATTTTCTCTAAAAAGCCCCAAATCACATGCTACTCCTTGGTCATTTCTTTTTGCTCAGTGGTTGAGGTGGGTGTTGTCATTAAGGTAGGATACAGAAGTTGCCCCTCGCCAGCCAGGGACCATCAGTGACTCTAGATGAGTTTTGTGCAGGTCCCAAGCCAAGGCCCTGGGCTACATTATCCTTACAGCCTGCTAGTGGGATCAGCATTCAAAGGTGTAGGACCACTTCTTCTCCCATTTTGGATGGGAGCCAGGATTTAAATAAAATAAAGAAAAAATAAGAAAAGAAATCAAATGGAAATTCAACCACTGGAGTCAAGGGCAAGCAAAAATTGACTTTAAAGGGTTGGCTTCAAGCCACAGAAACAAAGAAAGTTGAGATGAAAACTGTGCTTGAAGGCCATGGTTATATCGCAACAATGTCTGAGGGAGAAGAATATGATGGGAAAGTGGACATAAATGCTTCCTTTTTAGCATGCCCAATGTATGAAGACTAAGGCAGTGACATACTCTTTAAAATGAAAGACAAAAACTGCTCTCAGAATGGTTCTGTCTGCCTGTAATGCAAATAAGAGGCACTAAAATCAGGGCAAATGAGAGGTTGGTAGGAAGAAAAGTACAGCTTATATCCTGCAACTCCACATTGTCCTCTTATTATTCAACTATAGGCCCGGTGCACAAAATTCATGCACTGGGGAGGGGCCCTCAGCCCAGCCTGCACCCTCTTCAATCTGGGACCCCTTGGGGGATGTCTGACTGCCGGTTTAGGCCTGATTCAGGGATCGGGCCTAAACCGGCATTCGGACATCCCTCTCACAATCCAGGACTGCTGGCTCCCAACGGCTCGCCTGCCTGCCTGCCTGATTGCCCCTAATTGCTTCTGCCTGCCAGCCTGATCACCCCCTAACCACTCCCCTGCCAGCCTGATTGATGCCTAACTGCTCCCCTGCTGGCCCGATCGCCCCCAACTGCCCTCCCCTGCCAGCTCGGTTGCCCCCAACTGCCCTCCCCTGCTGACCCGGTCACCCCTAACTGTCCTCCCCTGCCAGCCTGGTCACCCCTAACTGCCCTCCCCTGCTGGCCTGGCCCCTCCCAACTGCCCTCCCCTGCTGGCGTAATTGCCCACAACTGCCCTCCCCTGCTGGCCATCTTGTGGCTGTGGGCGCTGCCATCTTTGAGGGCGTGGCAGTCAATTAGCATATTCCCTCCTTATTGGTTGTGGGCACCGCCATCTTTGCAACAACATGAGGGTCAAATAGCATATTTCCTCTTTATTAGATAGGATTTCTCCAAAGGAATATAACCCACTTATATAATTGACTAAAAACAATGTATGATTTATTGAAAGGCAGGCAGCATTGTCTTGTGGTGAGGGGAGCTGGTTCTAAAACTAGAATGCCTGCTTCAAGTCTTGGCTTTGCCACTTACTAGCTAAGTGACTTCAGACACATTGTTTGACCTCTCTGAGCTTCAGTTTCTTAGTCTGTAAACTGGGAGACATAATAATAGTATCTAAGTCATAGTCCATATATGATAAAATAAATAACATATGTAAGACATGTAGGGTACTAATTGTACATAATAAATGGTATATACAGTGCTTGCTATTTTTGTTACAAAATATTAATAAAATATTTTCAGCTACCTCTCCTATTTCTCTACTTAATTTTCCTCAAAAATTATCAACACAAAATATCCAAGTGGAAAAAAATGAATTTTGATGTAGTATATATAAAACTTAATTCCAGGTAAATTGTAGATATAAATACTAAAGGTTACACAATAAATCATCTAGAAGAAAATTTTTAAAAAGCTCTTCAGGACTGTGAAATTTAAGGCAGAAATAAAAAAGCACCAACCATTAAGACTACTAAAAAATTAGACTACTTAAAAATGAACACTTTCTATTGAGTAAAAAAAAGCATATTGGGAGAGAAAAATGTAAGCTTCAGAGTGAGCAAAGATAGTTACAACACTACAAAATACTCATATCCAGAATCTACAAATAATTTTTATAGCTCAGCAAGAAAATATAAGATGATACAATCGAAAATCAGACAAAAGACTTGAAGAGACACTTTAGGAAAGAAAGATAATATCCAAATGCCCACTATAAAAAGCTGTTCACATCATTAGTCACCAGGGAAATTTTCATATTAACCACATGAAAATCCCTTATATACCCAACCATCAGGGCTAAAAATAAAAATATGGAAACCAAAGTGTTGGTGTGGATATGGAGCAATTGGAACTCTTCGACATTAGAGTATACATGGGAACAACTGTTTTAAAAAACTGTTCAACAGTATCTACTAAACCTGAATCTGCATGTATCCTATGACACAGCAATTGTACTTCTAAATTTTATGCAATGGGTGTATGCCTCAAAATGCATGTATAAGAATGCTTATATCAGTGTTGTTAATATTTCCAAACTAGAATCAATACAAATTCAGTAGAACAAATGAGTTATACTAAATTATTACATACAATGAAATACTACACAGCAATGAAAATGAATAAATTACTGTTATACACAACAGAAGAGAGAAATCTCAAAAAAAAAAAATAAGACACACACAAACCAAGGTAGTATTTACTATATGATTTAATTTATATAAAGACCAAAAATAGACAAACTGATTTATGGTGTTACAAGCCAGGATGGTGATTATCATTAGGGAAAAAGGTTAGTTACCACAGGGGGGAAAATGGGATTTCTGGGAAGTTAGTGATGTTTTCTTTATTGATTTGGTTGATGGTTACAACAATGTGTTCTTTTTTTTGAAAATTAATTGAGCGGTACACTTATAAATATGTTATTCTACACTAAAGAAATGTACCTAAGATTATTAAGGCTATGGAAGTAAACAAATAAATGTGCTAAGTAACAAATTTAACCCCCTAGGTCTTAACATTTGGTTATAATCTATTCATATCCAAATTGAACTGAACATGTGTACATGTGTGCGTGTGTGTGTGTGTGTGTGTGTGTGTACATCAGGAAGCATGCTTCACCTGTATTGATAGCTTAAAAAAATTCTTCAAGTTTGAAGTCAAAGGTTGTGTGAAACAAATTTTTTTTACGTGGTAACTTCAAAATTAGGTAAATCAACTTAAATTTTCCCAGTGGATGAATGTGCACAATTTGCATACACCGATTTTAAAGCAATTAAGTTGTGTTGCTAGAATGTAAGTTTCATGAAGACAGGGGTATTTGACTATGTAATTGACCGCTTCTCTCTCTGGCCACTTCAAAGTGTCTGATATGTAGTAGACACTCAATTAGAATATGTTGAATGCACAACTGCCCTCCCCTGCTGGCCATCTTGTGGCTGTGGGCGCTGCCATCTTTGAGGGCGTGGCAGTCAATTAGCATATTCCCTCCTTATTGGTTGTGGGCACCGCCATCTTTGCAACAACATGAGGGTCAAATAGCATATTTCCTCTTTATTAGATAGGATTTCTCCAAAGGAATATAACCCACTTATATAATTGACTAAAAACAATGTATGATTTATTGAAAGGCAGGCAGCATTGTCTTGTGGTGAGGGGAGCTGGTTCTAAAACTAGAATGCCTGCTTCAAGTCTTGGCTTTGCCACTTACTAGCTAAGTGACTTCAGACACATTGTTTGACCTCTCTGAGCTTCAGTTTCTTAGTCTGTAAACTGGGAGACATAATAATAGTATCTAAGTCATAGTCCATATATGATAAAATAAATAACATATGTAAGACATGTAGGGTACTAATTGTACATAATAAATGGTATATACAGTGCTTGCTATTTTTGTTACAAAATATTAATAAAATATTTTCAGCTACCTCTCCTATTTCTCTACTTAATTTTCCTCAAAAATTATCAACACAAAATATCCAAGTGGAAAAAAATGAATTTTGATGTAGTATATATAAAACTTAATTCCAGGTAAATTGTAGATATAAATACTAAAGGTTACACAATAAATCATCTAGAAGAAAATTTTTAAAAAGCTCTTCAGGACTGTGAAATTTAAGGCAGAAATAAAAAAGCACCAACCATTAAGACTACTAAAAAATTAGACTACTTAAAAATGAACACTTTCTATTGAGTAAAAAAAAGCATATTGGGAGAGAAAAATGTAAGCTTCAGAGTGAGCAAAGATAGTTACAACACTACAAAATACTCATATCCAGAATCTACAAATAATTTTTATAGCTCAGCAAGAAAATATAAGATGATACAATCGAAAATCAGACAAAAGACTTGAAGAGACACTTTAGGAAAGAAAGATAATATCCAAATGCCCACTATAAAAAGCTGTTCACATCATTAGTCACCAGGGAAATTTTCATATTAACCACATGAAAATCCCTTATATACCCAACCATCAGGGCTAAAAATAAAAATATGGAAACCAAAGTGTTGGTGTGGATATGGAGCAATTGGAACTCTTCGACATTAGAGTATACATGGGAACAACTGTTTTAAAAAACTGTTCAACAGTATCTACTAAACCTGAATCTGCATGTATCCTATGACACAGCAATTGTACTTCTAAATTTTATGCAATGGGTGTATGCCTCAAAATGCATGTATAAGAATGCTTATATCAGTGTTGTTAATATTTCCAAACTAGAATCAATACAAATTCAGTAGAACAAATGAGTTATACTAAATTATTACATACAATGAAATACTACACAGCAATGAAAATGAATAAATTACTGTTATACACAACAGAAGAGAGAAATCTCAAAAAAAAAAAATAAGACACACACAAACCAAGGTAGTATTTACTATATGATTTAATTTATATAAAGACCAAAAATAGACAAACTGATTTATGGTGTTACAAGCCAGGATGGTGATTATCATTAGGGAAAAAGGTTAGTTACCACAGGGGGGAAAATGGGATTTCTGGGAAGTTAGTGATGTTTTCTTTATTGATTTGGTTGATGGTTACAACAATGTGTTCTTTTTTTTGAAAATTAATTGAGCGGTACACTTATAAATATGTTATTCTACACTAAAGAAATGTACCTAAGATTATTAAGGCTATGGAAGTAAACAAATAAATGTGCTAAGTAACAAATTTAACCCCCTAGGTCTTAACATTTGGTTATAATCTATTCATATCCAAATTGAACTGAACATGTGTACATGTGTGCGTGTGTGTGTGTGTGTGTGTGTGTACATCAGGAAGCATGCTTCACCTGTATTGATAGCTTAAAAAAATTCTTCAAGTTTGAAGTCAAAGGTTGTGTGAAACAAATTTTTTTTACGTGGTAACTTCAAAATTAGGTAAATCAACTTAAATTTTCCCAGTGGATGAATGTGCACAATTTGCATACACCGATTTTAAAGCAATTAAGTTGTGTTGCTAGAATGTAAGTTTCATGAAGACAGGGGTATTTGACTATGTAATTGACCGCTTCTCTCTCTGGCCACTTCAAAGTGTCTGATATGTAGTAGACACTCAATTAGAATATGTTGAATGCACCAATGAATAAATGCCTTGCATTTGATAAATTAAAGGAAAGTTAATTTAATATTGTACTTGTGGGCCAGGAAAATGGAATGG
This sequence comes from Myotis brandtii, assembly GCF_000412655.1. Lineage (NCBI taxonomy): Eukaryota > Metazoa > Chordata > Mammalia > Chiroptera > Vespertilionidae > Myotis > Myotis brandtii. The sequence continues at coordinate 349,327 of NW_005370787.1, forward strand.
GTTTCTTTCCAGAAGGTATAAATATTATGATTGATTTACTTTTATGTTTCCTCTAGCAAGTTTTTCTCAAACAGTGTTCATAATTGGAGAGAGTGATGTATGAGTAACAGTCAACAGTAGGAACCAGTGTGCAAGGACATGAAACATAAAGGAAATTAATTTCTGTGCTCACCAAGATATCTCAGTATCTATCACTTAACAGAACACACACGTTCCAGTAATGAGAACTCTAAAGCTATTTCTTCGGTAAAAGAAAATTTATTTTCCTATGGGAACTATCAAAAGAAGTTGAATGGGTATCTTCACAGGGAAAAGAACTACAACAAATGAGAGTTAAAAATATAATTCTGTGAGGGAAGGAACAAAATGTTGATCACCTTCATGGCATACGGGACATCAGAGTACAATAGTCCTCCCTTATCCATAGGGACACCCAGTGGATAAAGGTATAGACACTCTACAGCTAATAGATCAATTTCAAAATAAAATGTATTTTAATAAATACTAGCTTTATAATTATTCAAAGTGTGTGTGTACATTTTTGGGACACCATATATAATGTGTTTTTTCTATACATACATACCTATGATAAGGTTTAATTTATAAATTAGACACAGTAAGAGATTGACAACAATAACTAATAATAAAATAGAACAATTATAACAATATACTGTAATAAAAGTTATGCAAATGGCTTTGAGACCATTATTAAGTAAAACAAGGGTTGCTTGAATACAAGCACTGCTATACCATGACAACTGCTCTAAAAACTAAAACAGCTACTAAGCCACTAATAGGTGGGTAGCATATACAGACTGGATATGCTGAACAGAGGGATGATTCATATCCCAGGTGGGATGGAGCAGGATTGCATAAGGTCTCATCACACTACTCAGAATGACACACCATTTAAAATGCATGAATTTTTATTTCTGGAATTTTCCACTTACTATTTTTGGACCATGGTTGACCATGGGTAACTAAAAGAGTGGAAAGTAAAACCTCAGATAAGGGGGGACTACTGTGCCTGGAATAACTAACATATGCCTTCTGGCTGTTGTCATTTCTACCTCATTCATTGCCTACTTGCTTAGGTTTCCCAAATTTATCATTCTCTATGTTCAATCAGAGAACAAATTTCTGGGAAATCCCGGCTTCCCTCCCTTCTCCTGGGTATTTCTGTACCTAATGAAGCACGCTTCACCTGTATTGATAATGGTGTCACACTCTATTAAAAAAATCCTTCAAGTTTAAAGTCGAAGATTGTGTGAAACAAAATTTTAATGTGGTAAATTCAAACTTAGGTAAATAAACCTTAATTTTCCTAGTGAGTGAACATCTACAATTTGCACACACAGATTTTAAAGCAATTAAGTCAGGATGCCTAGGGGATCCGCACATTCAGCAGTGGTCTTAGAATCTTAGAAGAGTGGATCGGTCAGGCCAGAGTTTGACTCTGTGCCTACTACTCTTGCTTAGGGGGTGGCCATGGGTCTCAGTTTCCTCATTTGTAAAACGAAGATTAAAACTCTTTGCTTGGAATTTTAATGAATTAGTGCATGTATACCTTAGAGTAGAAGCTCAATTGGTAGATCATCATCATCATCATCCCCATTTACATCCAGACAACCAGGAAGTGGGTAAGGGCTGCGAGCCCAGTGAATCAGCAGTGCCTGCTGGTCATTGTCTGAATGGCAGAGAACTTGAATTTAGTTTATTTCCAGCTTAGTTATTTTAGTTGCCTGACCTGACGCCTTAATCAATTGGGGAGACCAGCTATGTGGCTGTATTTCTGGCTCCATCACTGAAGAGCAACTCATTACCATGCTTCAACTTTCCACCTGTAGCATGGGGCGCAGCACCCACAGCCACTCACACCAGCAATCGTTTCAACACTGCCCACCTTGGAAACCGGCCGTGGAGTAAGCAGAATCAGCAAGGCAGCGGGGAGGGAAGAAGGCCCTTGGTTTGCTGGTTGGAAGTAGAGAGCTGGAAATAATTCTCTCTGATCTATTGCCTGGAGAACACCATGAGCCAGCTGGCCTGAGCAGATAAGAGAACTGTTCTTCTCCAGGCTGGGTGGTACCTCTACCTAACAAAAGTTGGGCAAGAAGCTTAACAAATGGTGCTTTTGCTGTGTGCCAAAGTCGGCCCGCATTTCATCTGGATTCCAATTTTTATCCTTTGCCACACTTTAAAAATTATTTTAGATCCTCCCTGGAGAAAGTAACCACTGTTTCTCCAGCTCTTTTCAGACAATTTGTTCTAACTATAAAGGATTAGAGGTGGGGGTGGAAATAGACATTTAATTAGCCAAATTTAAGAATAGGGGAGAAAATGCTTATATTTTAAAAAAGTGACTTGGAATCACTTGGAAACAACAGTGGCTTTGCATAAATGTTATAATGCCCTTTGTACCCTCCTTCATCTCACTGTATGTTTGCTCTTGCAGTCATATTCTGCCTTAATAGAAGCAAAGGCTGGACAACTAAGAGGAAGAGGAGAAGCAATTGGTATTTGGTCCTGCAGGATGGTAGCATAAGATGGATTGAGCATGATGATGGTTAATTTTGTATCAACTTAACTAGGCTATGGTGTCCAGTTATTTGGTCCAAGACCAGTCTATATGTTGCTGTGAAGGTATTTTTTTTAGATGTGATTAACATTTAAAGCAGTAGATGCAATTCTGACACCAATTCTGATATGTGTGTTTTTAAATGCTACCCAGCAATTCTTCAGAACCAGTAAGCTGTCCAACAATATGACTCAATTCTGACACTATCTACCTGGAGATAGCTTCAGAGCATACAGGTTAAGGGCTCAATGCTACCCAGCAATTCTCCAGAACCAGTAAGCTGTCCAGCAATATGACACTATGTACCTGGAGATAGCTTCAGAGCATACAGGTTAAGGGCTCAGTTCCACAAAACTGCACCCCTTCAGAGGCCAATTGCAAGTCCAAGCTGTCACCTGTGCTTCTGATCAACCAGTTATAGATGGGAGGTGCCCACAATCCCCTCCTTTAATTAATTTGGTACAGAGGTTTACAGAACTCAGAGAAACATTTACTTACTAGATTACCAGCTTATTATGAAAGGAATTATTCAGGAACAACCAGATGGAAGAGACCCATAGGACAAGGCCTAGGGAAAGGGCATGGAACTCACATGTCCTCTCCAAGAGCACACTTTTCCCAAATCTCTGTGTGTTCACCAACCCGCCATAGGACAAGGAAGAGACCCATAGGACAAGGTCTAGGGAAAGGGCATGGAACTCACATGTCCTCTCCAAGAGCACACTTTTCCCAAATCTCTGTGTTCACCAACCCAGAAGCATTCCGAACCGAATTCTTTTGGGTTTTATGAAGGCTTTATTATATAAGCACTGGTGATTAAATCACTGGCAATTAGTGGGTGAACTCAAACTCTAGCCCTTCTTCCCTTCCCAGAAATCAAGGGGTGGACTAAAAGTTCCAAAACCTCTAATCACATGGTTGTTTCCTCTGGTGACAAGGCCTTATTTTTAAGTGACTTAGAGACATTAAAAAGGCCATTTCATCTAAATAACAAAAGACCGGGGGTGGGGGGGTTGTTCTCATCACTTAAAAAAAAATTCATGGGTTTTGGGAGCTCTGTGCCAGAATGGGTTGAAGACCAAATATTTATTTTGTATTATGAATCACAATATCACAGTAGACTCTGAATAACTTCCCTTCCCAGAGATCAAGGGGTGGACTAAAAGTTTCAAAACCTCTAATCACATGGTTGGTTTCTCTGGTGACAAGCCCTTATTTTTAAGTGACTTAGAGACATTAAAAAGGCCATTTCATCAACATAACAAAAGATGGGGTTTTTTTTTGCTCTCATCACTTAAAAAAAAATTCATGGGTTTTGGGAGCTCTGTGCCAGAATGGGTTGAAGACCAAATATTTATTTTGTATTATGAATCACAATATCACAGTAGACTCTGAATAAGATGGATGGGCCTCATCGAATCAGCTGAGGCCATAAGAGCAAAGACAGGTTTCTTAACGAAGAAGGAATTCTGCCAGAGATGACAACATAGAAACCTAGACTGAGTTTCTAGCTTTCGACTCTGCAGATTTTGGACTCAAGACTGCAACATCAACTCTTTCCTTACATATAGATGTTCTCATGTTTCTGTTTCTCTGGTGAACCTTGACAAATTCAAGCAACTCTTACAGCAAAGAGGAGACATGCTTGTCCCCAGGAGGTGTGGTTGATGGGCTGTCAAAAATGGCCCATCACCAAATATCTCCCCTCCTCTTGTGGTAGGCAGTTAGACAGACATGAGCAAAGCAAGGATGAAGGGCCAGGGGCAGAAGATCACAAGAACAGAAAGCCCCAGGTGCCTAGCAATGGGCAAAACTGGGACAATAAGGACCTCACCCAAGGGTGACCCTTCTTCCCTAGTTTATCACTGCTCATGTGGTTTAGGTCCCCTGACCTTTGCTCCCTAGAGATAACATCTAAGCTTCAGTTGTGTTTCAGCTCAGGGCCCAGAAAAGCAGCAAAACCAGACAAGCAGCACCCTGGCTGATCTCAGGACCAGCTGCATTGAATAATGACCCCTGCCCTGGCACAGACCAATCAGTGGAGACCAAGGCCCTGAAAGGACACACCTAGAAAGCTGATACATATTCTATTCATCCTCCCCTGGGACCCTGAACATCTCCACCTTTAAAAGCCTTTAGGATGGAGGACCCAGCGCACTCTTCCTTCCAGGAGCAGGCCCATGCCTTTCCCCTCCATAGCTCTCTCCTCCTCCCACCCCCACTCCCAGCAGGTGTGTTACCTCCTGACCCAATTTCTTCTACTACTCAACTTCTTCTAGCTTTGTGACTTTCCAAATAATTTGTGTCTTATAGTTTGAGTCTTGGCTCTGAATTCTTTCCTAGCCAGAATTCAAGTTCTAACACCAGGTGCCATTCTTGTGGCCACCAACACTCTCTTTATCCCCCAGTCTACCAGTTCACTTACAAATTTGATTTACAGAGTCACTGAGAAAGAAAATAATACCTATACGAGACTGCAGAAATATCCTTACCCATTAGGCCATTAGCTTGACAAATTGTTCAGATTAGTTAGCTGGGCCCTGGACCTTGGAAAGAAAGACATCAAATTGAATCCTAAACCTGGAGCTCCCTGACAAGCTCTGAGGGTCAAGGAAAGATAAGGGCAGTTTAAAGGGATGAAACAGGAGCTGAAAGGGATGCCTAGAAGGAAGGTGAAAAGATACAAGGATGATAATTTATTGTTTAGTAATATTATGAATAATCAGCATTATACTATTGATAAACCCCTGGCCATCTTGTCTTTAGGACAAATCCCAACTCAAGCACCTCACATAAGCAGCAGTGGCCAGCTGGGCACCAAAATAGTGAGGTGAAATCCCACATTCCTGACCACTTCCAGTCCCTGCTTACCCAAGCAAAGAGCCAGATAACCCTGTGCCAACAGCTACACTCTGGTACTTTGCTTTCTTGATACGAGAAGAGACATTTAAGGGTCTTCCAGCTCACCCAATTTCTCCTCCCACAAATCTCATCCCTGGCAACCTAGACCCAGTACTGCGCTGGGTTCATTGCTTGGCAGCTAAACTTTCCCCCCTTAATATTCGATCTTTGGTTTCTTAACATTGTTTTTCTTTTAAAAAATAATTACCATTGACTTAGTTCCTATTTTCTTATCCTTATTTATAGTCATTTGGGCTAAATATTGTCCCCTTTTGCAAATGAGGCACCTGAGGCTGAAATTGCCCAAATGTCAGCAGACAGATTGGAGCCCAGCTCAGCTGAGGGCTGATGCTTATGCTGACCCACAAGACATGCTAGAAATGATAGACCGAGACATGCCACAGCTCAGACACCTGGGCCTAAGAGGGACTCCACATACAATGGGGAGCACGAGGAGAAAGTTATTTAAAATGAAAACCAAGCAACAGAAACCTGGACTGAGTTTCTAGCCTTCTACTCTGCAGATTTTATTCTGCGAATTTAAATGCAGACATGACATTAACAGCATGATAACCCAGGAATACTAACTCATTGCTCATAATTAGACCTTGCACGTCTTTACTCTTTGACAGATGCAAAGAATTTCAAAATATAATTAAACCTTCCAATACCCTTGTGAGGAGGTGGCACCATATTCATTTTACAGATGGGTGAACTGAGGCCAACAAAAGGCAAGTCTCTGAAAGTTAACTCATGAATCTGTGAGAAAATATTAAAAAATCCTTGCGGTTTTTTGCTCCTCTGTGCTTTGGCTCCAGCCAGCTCAGAGTAGTGGTCTAGAATTTTTAAGGGCATAATTAAGACAGAATGTTGTTAGGAAAACTTTCACCCATATTTATGCATCAAAATATCCCAAATAAATTTGTGAGACAATAGAATAAAAATCAGATCATAGATGCTTTAAGCCGTTATGTTAGTTGCAATGGATTTATCCAGGGTTTCTGCAAACTTGCTTGGCCATAGAATTTACCAGTGGTATTTGTTAAAGATGTACATTTTCTGAGTTTTCCCCTGGAGATTTTGATTTGGTAGGTCTGGGGTGGACCATAGGAATCTGTATTTTGACAGGTTATCAGGTAATTTTTTATAACCAGGCAAGTGTGGAAAGCACTAGATTAATCATTCTGAAAGTACCTCTGAAGCCTATTATTTATGTGTCCAACACTGTGTGGTATACTCAGGATATAAGAAACCTCAAAAGTCCCTTTCTCCCCCTTACTCAATGTAATGGAGAACACAGCAAATGTTTATTGCACACCTACTCTACTGAAAACCTGAGCTCCTGGGCTGGGTGCTCCAGCAGTCACAAAGATGAAGCTAGTAGAGATAGACAGCTAAACAATATACTGGAATAGCATGAAATGATCATATCGTAGAGGTCTGTACAGAGCATTCGTATGAGGGAGACAAGGGAGCAAGTAAATCTGGCTAAGACAAAGAGAAGGGAAATGGCACAACAAGGGGAAGACCTATGAACTGGGTTTTGAAGGATGACTAAGAGTTTTCCCATTACAGAGAAAAAAAAAATAACATGAGCAAAGGAATCTATAATAATAAAAGGGTAATATGCTAATTAGACCAGATGTCATTACGGACATCCTTCCTGACGAAGCCGGGGTTGAAGGGTAGCCAACCTGGGTACCGGGTACCTGCGGGTGGCCTGAGGGAAGCCAGCCCTGGTCCCAGGTACCTGCCGGCGGCCGGAGGAGGGAAGCCTGGGTCCCGGGTGCCAGAGGGAAGCCGGTACCGGCAGCCGGGGGAAGGAAAGCCTATTCTTGCACGAATTTTCGTGCATTGGGCCTCTAGTATATGTATATGTGTATGTATGCGTGTGTGCACACACACATATTTCTTTGCACACGTATATTTTAATCATGACCCTTTGGAGGAAGGTCCAGTGATACAGCATGATAACAGCATGTTTGTAATAAGGCTTTGAAGAACTGTTGTGCTAAGGAATTTTTTAATGTCCTTGTATATCCTGTTCATTCATTCAACAAATAGACATTTAGTACCTGTTGGGTGCCAGGCAGTGTTTTAGGTTCTGATGATTTATCAGTTATAAGCCAATTTTTCAAAATGCCTTTTGTTGTGATTTTACATTCTAGTGGGAGGAGAAAACGAACAGACAAATAAAACATGTGGGATGTCAGATAAATGCCAAGGAGAAACAAAATATAGAGGAGAGGAATAGAAAGTACCTGTGTCAATGGTTGTGTCTGGAGGAGGTCTTGCTGCAAAGTGATATTTCATCCTTGTTCTGAAGGAGATGAGAGAAGGAGTCAAGTGGGGGAAGAAGGTTTCAGAGTGAACAACACATGAAAAGGCTTTGAGCAAGGAGTTTGCTTGTTGCCTCTGAAATGTGGAGAGAAGGTAGTGTGGCTTGTAGTATGGGAGAGAGCGGTGAGAGATAAGATTAATAAGGTGACAATAGGCCAAGAGGAGGGGGGCTGATGGTAAAGGGTTCTCTAGGACATCTTGTGGAATTCTGAATGAGAAGAAACACCACTGGAGGGTTTCAAGTAGAGGAGTGACATGATCTGATATTTGTTTAAAGATGTCTCCTCTGACTGCTGAGATAGGAACAGCATGTAGGGGTTAAAAGCAGGTGATATGAAACTAGAGAGGAGACTACTGCAATGCTCCGGTTGCAAGACAATGGTGGCCTGAGTGTAGGTGGAAGCAGTCGAGCAGGTACAAATGGTAGAATTCTTAATGCCTTTTAGGATTTGTTAAAAGGGTGGATATGGGGCAAGAAGGAAAGAAGAAAGTTGAGAATCTTGGACCTCATTCTAGAAACCTTTGAAACGGAATTTTCTATCTACAGTTTGTAAAATCCTTCTAGTTTTCCTTTGGAGGGCAGGTGGAAGGCTATTATAATAAGCCAAGCAAGAAATAAGGGAGGTTGACCAAGATTGGGCCTGGGTGCTCCAAAGAAAGACTCCTGGTAAGAGAAGTTCTAGAGGAACAAGCTACAGAATTTAGAGACGAATTAAATCTGTTTGGTGTGACTGATGCATGATGGACTGAGAGAGTGGAACTGAAAGGAATTTTAGGGATAAAACAGGCAGGTTTAGGGAGTCTTAGGAATAAAGAGGGTCCATAGGGGAGGAATTCATAGGCGAGGGCTTGGAACTGCCAGAAGACATACATTCACAGAGAATAGAAAGTGCCACAGGATAAGGGGAGAGGAAGTCATACATTCACAGAGGAGAAAGAGTATAGGGAAAAAGGAAACATACTTTCACAGAGGATAGAGAAGTGTCGACAGATGCTGGAAATAGAGAAACATGTTCATATGAGATAGAGGAATGTTGCAAGATAAGGGGGAGACAAACAGGGGGGCACCACGTGGTTTTGGATTTTGAAACTGATAATCTGCAAAAGAGTGACCAAGCACAGGGTCATAAAATGGGGAAGGAGTCCAATTAGAAGGGAGCATGAAGAGACAAAGAACTACGGCGTTTGTAAACCTTAGAAAAAGGGGCTTAGTTGGTTACCCTTTGCGAACCCCTTCCTACGTGGGAATCTGTATTTGCTTCCAATAAATTTCCACCCTTTTACTAACAAGTCCTTTTAGTCCGAGAATTTTATTCTTTAAACTTTGTGAGGCAAGAACCCGCAAGGGGGAGATCCGCTCCCCCAAGTCCCACATTTCAGAAGTTAGATTCACGGTAGAAGAAAGGATGAATTTGGCATTGGTTAATTAATCTTGACATGTCTGTGATCTTCAGATGAGCAATCATGAAAACCCTATGAGCAATTTAGCTCTGCCACTTAGGAAGGAGGATGTGGCTGGAAAGTTGTGAAGACAGCTAGTGATTTTGGATATTGCACACTAATTTTAAAATGAGACTTGTAGATCTTGATAAGGATCATGATTTCTGCAATATATAGTGCTTATATCTCCAGATTTAAGCACCAGGGAAGCTTGGGAAATGCATGGAGATAAAATAGTCCAGCAGGAATGAGCATGAAATGTTGGGGATAAATGAATAGTGTGAACTATGAGAAACTCCCTAGCCTCTTCAAAATGGTCATACATTACAAGGAGACTTCATTACTTATGAGTTGTGTCTATGCATAAGTGTAATGGACACATTCATAAATTGTCTGCACTTCTAAAGCATGTACTGTGGATCCTCAGAAAAATCCCCAAACAGGCCTTGAAGTCCTAGTATGAGCCATTATTTTTTCCCATTGTGCTTACAGAATCAGAAACTATTCATATTATATATGCTTTCTTTATTTAAGGAGGGCCAAAATCAATGTCCCTTTTCTTATAAGATGTCTGTGGGTTTGTACTGGAGGCAAATAAATAATATATACAAATGCTTTTTATGAAGTTCCTATTTTGGGATGTTTATCTTCTTTATTTGTTTAGAGTCTCATCCCTTTTCTCCCCAAATGAATTAAAAGAAACATCTAAAGGAAATTTGCCATGAACCTTATAAAATTAAGTCATGGGGGAGGTTATTAATAGACTTCATTGTAGGCAACAATTTTGTCCCAGGGAAGATTCTTCTCACAACTTGTGAGAATTCCCCATTGTCACTCACAATGGTGTGATTGTTGGCTGGAGGCAAATCCCTTTGTGTCCACCCCTTCATTTAGCTACACCAACTCTGGAGTTCAAGTTCAGAATATCCAACAATTTTACCTTAGTTAGCAAGCCGAAATCTGTACATTATATCTAAATATCGAAATTTCCATTGTAGTGTAATTAAAAACATCAAAGCCAATCTAGCTCAGAAAAGGGAGGCACCCTCCAATTTGGCAGCCTTCCAACAATCATCATCACCTTTGGGAAAGTTTTCACATCTATTGATCCATGTGATAGCCTAAAGCAGGAAAATAGAAACCTCAGCTTCAGTCTGGCTTTGTCACCAGTGGCCTCAAGCAAAAGAATGTCCCCGGAGTCTATAAGCAATAATAGCCACTCTCTCACTAGTGAGAAACCAGATATAATATCATTTGAAAAGGAACATAGTCTTTGATGTTTTCTCAAAAGGGAAAAGAAGATGTTGCTGATAATATTTGGGAGGTGAGGGAGGAAGAAACCAGCTCAAGAATAGGGGAAGTTTTGTGCACAGATAAATTCAAAGAGAGAGCAGGTCTGACTAATTATAGTAGGCACCCTTCTACAATGGCTTTCAATGGTTCCTGCCTCCTGGTCTTCAAGCTCTTGTGTAGAAATCCCCTCCCTGGATTACTGACTAGATAGTGACTTGTTTCTAATATATAGAACATGGCCAAAGTGATAGGAGGTCATTTCTGAGATTAGGTTATAGAACACTGTGACTTCCATCTTGCTGACACTTTCTCACCCAACCTGTTCACTTTGATGAAGCAAGTTGCCATTTTATGAGCTGCCCAAAAAGAGACTCATATTCTAAGGAATTAGGAGTGGACTCTGGCCAATAGTCTAGGAAAAGTTGAAGGCCTGACTCCAGAAGGTACAAGAAACTGAAGCCCACCTACTACTGAGTGAGCTTGGAAGCAGATCCTGCCCCAGTTGTGTCTAAAGAGAACTACAGCCACAGGAAGACCTCAATTGCAGCCTTGAGAGAGATTGGGGGCACAGGAGAACCGATTAGCCATATGTCCAGACGGACTCGAAGAAACTGTAAGATAATAAATGGGTGTTGTATTAAGCTGCTAAGATTTGGGACAATTTCTTATAATCCTATACTAGAGGCCCTATGCACAAAATTCGTGCAAGGGGCTCGGCCCCCGCCACCGTGGTGGCCAACTCTGCCTTAGCCCTCACCCTCGCCCACTGCAGCAGCCACCTTGGCCCTCACAGCCCCGGCTTCATCTGGAAGGTTGTCCAGAAGGACATCTGGTCTAATTAGCATATTATGCTTTTATTATTATAGATAATAAAAGCATAATATGCAAATTGTCTCCTCGGACAGTCGTTTGACCAGGAGTTCAACAAGGAGTTCGACCACTTGCTATGATGTGTGCTGGGGGGTGGCGTAGAACATGGTGGGCATCTGCAATGCAGCACTGGCAGCAGGCAGCAGTGGAGGCACTAATTGCAGCCTTGAGAGAGATTGGGGGCACAGGAACCCAGCTTAGCCATGTCCAGATTCCGGACTCGCAGAAACTGTAAGATAATAAATGTGTGTTGTATTAAGCTGCTAAGATTTGGGACAATTTCTTATAATCCTATACTAGAGGCCCTATGCACAAAATTCGTGCAAGGGGCTCGGCCCCCGCCACCGTGGTGGCCAACTCTGCCTTAGCCCTCACCCTCGCCCACTGCAGCAGCCACCTTGGCCCTCACAGCCCCGGCTTCATCTGGAAGGTTGTCCAGAAGGACATCTGGTCTAATTAGCATATTATGCTTTTATTATTATAGATAATAAAAGCATAATATGCAAATTGTCTCCTCGGACAGTCGTTTGACCAGGAGTTCAACAAGGAGTTCGACCACTTGCTATGATGTGTGCTGGGGGGTGGCGTAGAACATGGTGGGCATCTGCAATGCAGCACTGGCAGCAGGCAGCAGTGGAGGCACTGCCAGCCCAGATGGTCCCCTGATGAGAGCTGGACCACAGAGGGATGGTGTAGCAGGTGAGCGGGTGGTGCCAGGTCAAGGTGGGTGCAAGCGGGGGCCCGATTGTCCTGCTGATCACCCTGCAGGTGGCGACCAGAGGTGGTGGCAGGGGGCGGGGCCACCACCCAGCTCCCAGGTGCTGAGGGAGCAAGGCAGGGGACCGTGCCCTGATCAATTACTTGCAGACAGGAAGGTGGAGCAGGTGAGGGGGTGGCGCCAGGCCAAGGTGGGGTGAAAGCTGGCGTGGTGGCCACCTCTGCCTTGGCCCTCGCCCTCGCCCTCGCCCACTGCAGCAGCCACCTTGGCCCTCACAGCCCCGGCTTCATCTGTAAGGTTGTCCAGAAGGACATCTGGTCTAATTAGCATATTATGCTTTTATTATTACAGAATTATTACAAATAATAAAAGCATAATATGCAAATTGTCTTTTCGGACAGTCGTTCGACCAGGAGTTCAACCAGGAGTTCGACCGCTTGCTATGATGTGCGCTGACCACCAGGGGGTGGCATAGAACATGGTGGGTATCAGCAATGCAGCACTGGCAGCAGGCAGCAGTGGAGGCACTGCTGGCCCGGATGGGCCCCGGATGAGAGTGGGACCACGGCGGGATGGTGTAACAGGTGAGCGGGTGGCGCCAGGTCAAGGTGGGTGCGAGCGGGGACCCGATTACCCTGCTGATCACCCCGCAGGTGGTGACCAGCGGTGGCCACAGGGGGCGGGGCCACTACCCAGCTCCCAGGTGCTGAGGGAGCAGGGCAGGGGGCCCTGCTCCCATCAATTACCTGCAGGCAGGAAGGTGGAGCAGATGAGGGGCCGGCGCCAGGCCAAGGTGGGGTGAAAGCTGGGGCTGTGAGGCTGGGGGCACGAGCTGAGCTGGGGTCCAATCTCTGCAGGCTACCCCAAGGGACCCCACCTGTGCACAAATTCATGCACCGGGCCTCTAGTACATAGATAATACAGCCATTAACTTAGGATAACCTGGGATGGTTTTGGATAAAAAGAAATGAAGGGTTTTATGTAATAAACACAGGAAATTATTAATCACGTGACCCTGACATGGGAAACGAGCACAAATGAGTTCCAAGAAGCACTGGAGAGGAAATAGGATGGGCCCCGGATGAGAGTGGGACCACGGCGGGATGGTGTAACAGGTGAGCGGGTGGCGCCAGGTCAAGGTGGGTGCGAGCGGGGACCCGATTACCCTGCTGATCACCCCGCAGGTGGTGACCAGCGGTGGCCACAGGGGGCGGGGCCACTACCCAGCTCCCAGGTGCTGAGGGAGCAGGGCAGGGGGCCCTGCTCCCATCAATTACCTGCAGGCAGGAAGGTGGAGCAGATGAGGGGCCGGCGCCAGGCCAAGGTGGGGTGAAAGCTGGGGCTGTGAGGCTGGGGGCACGAGCTGAGCTGGGGTCCAATCTCTGCAGGCTACCCCAAGGGACCCCACCTGTGCACAAATTCATGCACCGGCCTCTAGTACATAGATAATACAGCCATTAACTTAGGATAACCTGGGATGGTTTTGGAGAAAAAGAAATGAAGGGTTTAATGTAATAAACACAGGAAATTATTACTCATGTGACCCTGACATGGGAAACAAGCACAAATGAGTTCCAAGAAGCACTGGAGAGGAAATAGAGAAGGAAGTGTGGAAATAAATGAAAACTGAACAAATAAGAACAGACAGAGGCTACATATTCAGAACTTGCTGTGTCAGGGAGGCAGCCACTGTCATTTGTACTTGGTAGAGACTCAAGGCAGGCAGAGGAGTGGGAGAGCTTCCCAGAGGAAAGAGGGGATGCTCCCAGTGTGCCCTGGTTGGAGGCTGTTGGCCTGGGAAGGCTGGGGGGTGGGGAGGCTAACTAGGAATGGGGTGTCCTACGCCATTGGTTAGTGGTGCACGTTTGGCTTTCTCAAATTGGTCCTGAGTTGGAAGTGAGGACAAAAGTTAGGGAAGCTGTCAGTTATTTATCAAGTCCTGGCCATTTTGGCCAAATTGTTGTAGGGGTTATCGTGAAAAAGAAATGAAGGGTTTAATGTAATAAACACAGGAAATTATTACTCATGTGACCCTGACATGGGAAACAAGCACAAATGAGTTCCAAGAAGCACTGGAGAGGAAATAGAGAAGAAAGTGTGGAAATAAATGAAGACTAAACAAATAAGAACAGATAGAGGCTACATATTCAGAACTTGCTGTGTCAGGGAGGCAGCCACTGTCATTTGTACTTGGTAGAGACTCAAGGCAGGCAGAGGAGTGGGAGAGCTTCCCAGAGGAAAGAGGGGATGCTCCCAGTGTGCCCTGGTTGGAGGCTGTTGGCATGGGAAGGCTGGGGGGTGGGGAGGCTAACTAGGAATGGGGTGTCCTACGCCATTGGTTAGTGGTGCATGTTCGGCTTTCTCTAATTGGTCCTGAGTTGGAAGTGAGGGCAAAAGTTAGGGAAGCTGTCAGTTATTTATCAAGACCTGGCCATTTTGGCCAAATTGTTGTAGGGGTTATCGTTTGGTTTCCTGGATTGTTGCTAGAGTTAGTGGTCTGATTCCTAAAAGTCTGACTCATAGCAGGCTGGCCTCCTGTGCTACTTAATGTAGATAGTAGGTGGCTTCCTGGTTGCTGCAGATCTTGGATCGGAGTACTATTTTTATATATGATCTGGCCTTTGTCCATCTGTATGTTTAATCTCTCAGAAGTAATGGGGTACCTGAACCGAATCAAGGAGATCCCCACAAATGGACCTAAGACATCCCTAGTCACAGGAGGAGGGAGGATCAGGAGAACCTGCTGCTTTTTCAGACTCAGAGATAAATCCACGGTGAACACCTCAGAGGAGGGTACGGCCATGCCATGCTTCAGGAATCTGAATCCATGGCGAATCACCGCCCCAATTCAAACTGCTGGAGACTATGTTTGAGCCACACCTATTTTTTCAAATCTGAAAGCAGTTTTGCAAAACCATTTGCTTTGCTCTCTGTCACGTTTCTCTCCACAGAGCCAAAGTGGAGTCATTTAAGTGGACTGTTAGACGACAGCGTTTTTTCTAGAACCAGTCCCTGGAGAGGCTTTACCTCCATGATCCCGAGTTCCAATGTAGCTTTCTTTACTGGAGCCCTTTTAAGACAGTCTTTTCTCACAGCCAGACTGTGGAGAGGTTTCCCTTCCTTTTTTCTTCCCCTTTTTACCTGCTGCTTAACTAGAAAATTATCCTCCACATAGGAAGGTAAATGCTATCTCATCCTGTTGCTGGAATAAAAAATTATCTTGTAACTTGGCTCTGTCGGGCAAAAATCTACATCAGACCAGCACTCCCTCTTAACCAGCAGTGGCTTTCAGAAGCGGGACTGCGACCTGGATAATCGCAGCAGGGCTTGTAATCTTCCCCGAGCTAATGAGGGTCACATCCTACCTGACTGGTAGGCCTTCTGCAGAGAATTAAAGCTTCTCCTGCTCTAATTAGCAATGGCTGATGGAGGGAGAAGCCTGCCCCTTTACAGGTATCCATCCTAGTGGTTTGAACAATTGCAGAGAAAAATTATTTGCAGACCCAATGGCAAAGACGGTTAATTAAAATAGTGATGATGCCGATAAGAGGAATGACAAATGGGGGTCCCTCATTAATGAGAACGGTCGCACTTTCTGCTCCCTTCTCCCCTTGCTCATCAGGAAATAGCAGAGTGGAGCCCCCAGGAGACTCCTGCTCAATTAGGCCCCACAGGCAGTGAAAGCTGCCAAAGGCCCTGTGAAGAGAAAATGTAACCGCCTAATTTGGGAGGGAAGGAGCGAGGGCGCGGGCTCTAATGGAATGCCACTGGCACTTCCAGGTCCACCGCTGATGGGATGCACCACGTGAAACAGTTCTCAAAAAGGCAGGAGTGCAGGGTGAGCGAGGGACACAGGCTTTGAAGTCACAGACGCCAGTGTTGGGATCTGATTCCAGCAGTGTTACCTGTCACTCAGAACCTGTTTCCTCATTGAAAAACATGCGGATAATGACAATGACCTCACTGAGCCTGTATGAGGTCACGTTGTGCACATATAGAAGATATGTGTGTACATACAGGGCGCACAGAGCACAGAGCACACAGGTAAACATCGGCACCTTTTCCTTTCCACCCCGTTATGTCCCACCTCACGTGTCCTGATGGATTGCATCTTTTTTGTAACCTGCCCCTCCTGGTTGACAGGGCCTGTTTACAGTAGTTCACACTTTGCCCCACTCCATGTTACATTGAAGGTGTCCTAAAGATCTTTCTTGGGCATTTTGTTATTTGTTTTAGGGACCAGCCCCTGAGAACAGAACCCATTCTTTCTCTTTGTTTTTTCCCCCCCAAAAATATGTTTTCATTGATTTCAGAGAGAGGAAGGGAGAGGGAGAGAGAGATAGAACCGTCAATGATGAGAATCATTGATTGGCTACCTCCTGCACACACACCCCTGCCAGGGATTCGAGCCTACAACCGGGCATATGACCAGGAATCAAACTATGACCTCCTGGTTCATAGGTCGATGCTCAACCACTGAGCTACCCTGGGCTGGCATTCCTTCTCTTTCGTTGTCATCTTATCACCAATTCTCAGCAGACCTACAGTTGTCACTTGTGAGTTATGCATCACCCTCCTCAATGCTTCTAACAAGGGAGCATCCTGGGAGGGACTCAGGGAGCTAAAGAGCCCTAATTCTTGCCCTTTGGGGTTGGGGAAAACCCTTCTTGGTGCTAACACCTATCTTTGAACTAAAGCAGAAGCACCTCACTATCTCTATTTTGTTCTTCCCAGTGACCCTGTGAGACTGATAGGCTGGCCAGAGACTCCCAAAGTTTCATTAACTTGGCTTAAATATCACTTTTAGTACGAGGCACAACTAAAATCCAGGTATTCCAAGGAAAAACTGGGATATACTTTCCATTCTTCTTGAAATAACTAACATTGGACTCTGTATCACTCGGGTTAGGTTATGAAAATCTCAGTGGCTTAAAGAAACAAAGGTTTATTTTTCCCTTATGCTACATGTCTATCACAGGACAGTTGGGGCTCTGCTCACCAAGTCATCCCTGTAATCATCTGCACTCTGAGACCCAGGCCAATGGAACAGCCGCTCCCTGGAGCATTGCTAACTGCTGGAGCAGAGGGAAAGTCAAGCATGCTTAAGCACATGCTTGCTCCCAAAGCATTGGCCTGGAAGTGACACATTACATTCCACTTACATTTTATTGACCATGCCTGAGTTCAACAGGGCAGGGGAGGAACACCCCCACAGAAGGAGAGGCAAGGACATTACCGAAAAGTTGCACAGTCTACCATCAACCCCATTGCTCTTTGTCTCAATCCTCGGTGCTGTAGAAATGAGTGGAGTCTGGTAGTGGTCTATTTATTCACCCTGGATAGTGATTGTAGCTATAGATGGAGAATTGCTTGCCCTTTGTTGGAAGCAGAGACAAGGGAAATAGATCAACAGTAGTGCTTGCTTCAGACGAGAAAACTTCAAGATGATGTTCAAACTTGGCCATCAATAACATGTTTAAATCCTGGACCAAAAGTTAACATATTAGCAACTGCAAAAGAAGCTGTATGGACTGGCCTCATATTGCAGAGAGCAAACCACTGTTTCAGGGATGAGAGTGCTTCAAAGCCACGTGCAAATGCTTTCGGTCCTCAGCAGGAAGGCACTAAAATGCCCCATTTCTTTTATTTGTTTGCAGAAAGGAGAGAACTAAATAACTTGCTAATTACTTCCACATGTGCCCCTCTATGAAAACAGTAATAACATTTCTCAGGTGTTCAGTACTGACACAACAGTAGATGGCCAGGGGCCTCAAGTGAAGAACCCAGTGACTGAGTTCTCTCAGGACTGGAGCTCTCCTAGGACAGGGCACCTGACTTAGGCATTTATATTTACAGTATTTGTTGCTTCTTCATCCTACAAGACTGTCTTGTTCATAAAAATAAATAAATACAACATACATAAATACATAAATAAGAACCTATAGCTTCTCCTTCCAGTCCATGAAGCCTGCTCCATACAGACAAACCTCAGATACATTTATTTATTTATTTACCGACTTATACTTCACCTACTTCTAAGGAGAGTTGAGGCAGGGTCTGCTTTCAACTAAATGTGAAACAGGACAGCGAGGCCTGAAGCCAGATCAGAGACTGTGAGTCAAAGCACAGCGAGTGGATGTCTCCACATCCGTGAAAATAACTAACAAAGTGTTGAGCACTGACTTACCTCCCTAACTTCTGGGAGCTTAGGTACAAATGGACCACATTGGCCTCCTTGAGAGTGTCGTGCACCTGACAGTGAGGTGATTATGCGGGTGAAGTGCCACTTGGAGGTCTGTCCTCTCCTGCTTTGCTGAGGCTACCTACCTCCTGTCTGGCAGCTTAGGAAAGTCTGGTTTATTA
>NW_005370787.1:369648-380746 GCF_000412655.1 Myotis brandtii
CTGGGATATACTTTCCATTCTTCTTGAAATAACTAACATTGGACTCTGTATCACTCGGGTTAGGTTATGAAAATCTCAGTGGCTTAAAGAAACAAAGGTTTATTTTTCCCTCATGCTACATGTCTATCACAGGACAGTTGGGGTTCTGCTCACCAAGTCATCCCTGTAATCATCTGCACTCTGAGACCCAGGCCAATGGAACAGCCGCTCCCTGGAGCATTGCTAACTGCTGGAGCAGAGGGAAAGTCAAGCATGCTTAAGCACATGCTTGCTCCCAAAGCATTGGCCTGGAAGTGACACATTACATTCCACTTACATTTTATTGACCATGCCTGAGTTCAACAGGGCAGGGGAGGAACACCCCCGCAGAAGGAGAGGCAAGGACATTACTGAAGAGTTGCACAGTCTACCATCAACCCCATTGCTCTTTGTCTCAATCCTCGGTGCTGTAGAAATGAGTGGAGTCTGGCATTGGTCTATCTGTTCACCCTGGATAGTGATTGTAGCTATAGATGGAGAATTGCTTGCCCTTTGTTGGAAGCAGAGACAAGGGAAATAGATCCACAGTAGTGCTTGCTTCAGACAAGACAACTTAAAAGATGATGTTCAAACTTGGCCATCAATAACATGTTTAAATCCTGGACCAAAAGTTAACATATTAGCAACTGCAAAAGAAGCTATATGGACTGGCCTCATATTGCAGAGAGCAAACCACTGTTTCAGGGATGAGAGTGCTTCAAAGCCACGTGCAAATGCTTTCGGTCTTCAGCAGGAAGGCACTAAAATGCCCCATTTTTTTAATTTGTTTGCAGAAAGGAGAGAACTAAATAACTTGCTAATTACTTCCACATGTGCCCCTCTATGAAAACAGTAATAACATTTCTCGGGTGTTCAGTACTGACACAACAGTAGATGGCCAGAGGCCTCAAGTGAAGAACCCAGTGACTGAGTTCTCCCAGGACTGGAGCTCTCCTAGGACAGGGCACGTGACTTAGGCATTTATATTTGCAGTATTTGTTGCTTCTTCATCCTACAAGACTGTCTTGTTCGTAAAAATAAATAAATACAACATACATAAATACATAAATAAGAACCTATAGCTTCTCCTTCCAGTCCATGCAGCCTGCTCCATACAGACAAACCTCAGATACATTTATTTATTTACTTACCAACTTATACTTCACCTACTTCTAAGGAGAGTTGAGGCAGGGTCTGCTTTCAACTTAATGTGAAACAGGACAGCTAGGCCTGAAGCCAGAGCAGAGACTGTGAGTCAGAGCACAGCGAGTGGATGTCTCCACATCCCTGAAAATAACTAACAAAGTGTTGAGCACTGACTTGCCTCCCTAACTTCTGGGAGCTTAGGTACAAATGGACCACATTGGCCTCCTTGGGAGTGTCGTGCACCTGACAGGGAGGTGATTATGCAGGCGAAGTGCCACTTGGAGGACTGTCCTCTCCTGCTTTGCTGAGGCTACCTCCCTCCTGTCTGGCAGCTTAGGAAAGTCTGGTTTATTACTAGGGTAGACGTGCAACTAAATCTGTGGCTTCAGACTACACACCAACAGTGTACACAGCCCTCTCTCCATTCTGGCCCCTCCTTCATTCCTGGCCAATTCTTTCCAGGAGAAAATGAGTCTGATCCATCTCTGTGTTCAGATGTTAGCTGAGAACACCTTAAGATTGGACCTGATCCTGGGAACTTTGTTCCATTACATGTATCTAATATTTATTTATGAACTACATTTTTAGAGTCCAGAAATGAGGAGATGAAGAGAGCTGTGCATGAACACTGATTGGCAGAATCGGTGTCTGCCAATCCACGCTTAGACCCACACACCAGGCTCCCATGCACAGTGGGCCCACTCTGGTCCTCCTCCATCAAGCCCCTCCCTAGGGGAAGAACTCATCAGGGCCCGGAGGGATGTGTCCAACCGAAGCCTGTGACTCTCCTTCTTTCTACTCCATGTTCCAGGTACCAGCACCTCAGAATACCCTGCCCATGGAACCCACAACAGCATCTGGGGCTGCACAGCTTCTTCCTAAGATCCAAGCTGGCCTGCTGGGAGTCCATCCAAGGGGTGAGTGCTGAGGGCAGAGTTGGCCTCAGCCTAGACTTTTGGCCTAAAGTGTCCACAGACTTGAGACCAGCCTCTCACCGTGTGGGATGGAACAAGGGGGGAGGTGGAGCGGGAAGATCAGCAGGCCAGGGCCTCTATTGGAATTACTACCTCTGGTCCTGTAAACATGGGGATGGCCTTGTAATTTGGGCACGTTGGGAGGTAGGGGGAGAGCTAAGGCTAGAGATGGGCAGATCCCAAGTCTAGAACAGGTTTCTTCTTGCCAGCAAGGGGTTAATCTACCACTGTACTTATTTCTGATTGTTTACGAGGAGATTTGATCATGAAAGGCCAATGAAAGTGTTCAAGAGTCTGATTTTTCTTGTCTATCTAAATTACCATCTCAGGAGGCAAAGCAAACCAATTTACCTTGAGGCTTCCATCAGAGAAATTCATAGACAGTCCAGGAACCACATGCTAACAAGATAGTGAGTCTTAAAGTAGGAAAACAAACTAAAAGGCCAAATTCAAACTAAAAGATATTGCTTCATGATAAACTCCACTTGTACAGGGAAAAGAATCCAAGGATAGCAGTATCATGGGAAATACAAATATTCTGGTTAACTGAATGTTAGGATTATTTGTCCTTATAGAATTATATAGGGAAATCTTAAAATTATACTAAAAGTAATTGTATCTCTTTTTCATCACCAACCTCAGTGATTTTGGCAGATTGCCTCTATTTTTTTTTAATTGCCAATGTTCTTAGGTTCTCCCCTCCAAAGACTGGCTAAGTAAAAGTAGGACAAGATGTCCCCAGTGGTCCCCTCCTTGTTATGACCAAAAACAGGCACACAAGAAATTTCATTAAAGTCAGAAATGACCCTATAATCATGGCCTCCTGCATATAACTCATGGCTTCACTGCTGTGAGAGTTCCTCAATATCAAATTGGACTCTTCTCAACTACCATTGTCATTCTATAGCAGGGGTGGGGCACCTTTTTACTGCCAAGGGCCATTTGGATGTTTATAACATCGTTCCCTTATATAATTCACTTAATATAACTTTATGTTGCTATGAAAAAAGCTCCCAGTTTTATTGAATTCTGAGTTCCACCTGCAGCTGCCCTGGCAGGGCCAGACCAAATGATTTTTCAGGCCTGATACAGCCTGTGGGCCCGATGTTCCCCACCCTTGTTCTAGAGGGTGGAGCTCACCAAAGAATTATCTTCCAATAGAGAATTTCAGTCTTCTCTGCTCTCTTTTCTGTCTGGGGGTAGAACCAGAACTGCCTACTCAGCCAAATTGATTATCTTTCTATTTGTGACCCTCCACCTAAAGAATGTCCAGGTCCCTGCTGTCCTTTAACTTCTGCCCTTATCTTCTTAATCAACTTCATCTTACCCACCTTATGATCCACTTAGGTGTTTTCCCCCCAAACCATTTGGGAGAATTCTGCATGAATTCTGTGTGATTAGAATAGAGGACAGATTACTAAAGAGCAAGGTGACATCTATGTGTGTGTGTGTGGAAGGGGAGGGAGGCAAGTGGGGGAAGGTAGCGGGGGTTTGTCCCTAAGTGCCACTCTACAGAGTGTTTACTCAATCCTAAAGTCAATGAGTCTCCATTAAACTGGTTAAGCAGAGGAGTGATATGACCAGGTCTTTGAAAAGGCACAGTCAGGCCAAGAGGAAAGGTCTTGGAAGCTAGGAGAATAACTATTTCATAATAGAACTTGGGCTTTGGGTTGAAGCAAAACTGACTTCAAATCCTAGTTCCAATATTTATCGACTATGTATCCATTTACTTTCTCTGGTACTCAATTTTCTAATTAAAAAATCATAATGGCTCATAGTATTGCTTTGAAGATTAAAACATGCATAAAAAGTTTCTATTGGCAAACAGGATGAGACAGGAGGAAGGTGTAAACTAGGCAATTGTAGGAATGGAGGGGAGGGGATGGATGTTGGTGACAGCGTTACCAGGATGATTAGAGGAATTGAGGGTGATCAGGTGTTTTACCCTGAGTGGCCCAATAAGTTATACAGCTCATAAATGAATGGAGGTTAAGGCAGTGCAGAAGGAAGCACCGAATTTTTCAGATGAAAAGGTGCAGATAATGAGTTTCATTTTGGGTAAGTTGAATTGAGGGAGTGAAAGACATAGAAGTGCTCATTAGTTTACAAAAACGGGTATCTAGTCAGCACTGTCTGGGATTCGTCAGAATATAGGTCATTGTAGACACTGGGATTTACAAGCTTGCCCCAGAAGTAAGTTGGAATCATTCTCTCATTTAATACTTTCACTACTATTTTATTTATCCAATGTATACTATCGTCTATGTGCTAGGCTGGGTGCTATTAATCATAGTCAAAAGGCAGAAGTTGTCACTGACCTTCAGGATCTTACATCTAAGGTATAGGATCAAAGAGGGTTATGGAAACCCCTGCCCTCAACCCTAGGTAGTCAGGAGCCCAGGCTTGTGTGTGAGCTGGAGGCCAGATGTTGAGCTGGGCATGGAGTTGGGTAGAGTTGGTCTGTGGTTGTAGGTCAGGGCACATGGAGGGAGGATGCCCAGGCTGAGCGTGTCATAATGCTGATTTGGATTAAATTGTGCTGATTTGGAATAAATGAGAAGGGTGGAGTTTGCAGGTTTAGAGGATTGAGCGGGGAGAGGTTCCCTGAGGTACAGCTTGGGGCAAGATGGGAGCCTTTTCTAGGGTACCTGCCATTTGGCCTAAGGGTGCTAAAGAGACTGCTGAAAACATCACAGTGTTTGGAATTGGAAGGACCATATTCTTCTAACTTCAGCATCTAGTATTGTGCCTGGCTCATAGAAAATGCTTAGTGAATGTTTCTTAGTGAAAGGAATAATAAAAAGAAAGAAAAGGTGACTTGGCTGGTGTTTCTCAGTATTGGAGTGTACTCCTATGCACTGAAGGCTCATGGGTTTCATTCTGAACCGGGTCAGGGCACGTGTGTGAGGCAACCTATGGATGTTTCTCGCTCACATCAATGTTTCTCTCTCCCTCTCATTTCCTCTCTTTCTCTCTTTCAAATCAATGAAGAACATATCCTTGGGTGAGGATTTAAAAAAAAAAAGAAAGGCAAGGAAACATTTAAAAGAGTTAAATTATCACCATTCTGGTAAAGATTTTGTGGAATCTCTCCTGACCCTCTATTGAGCCACAGAAATTATTATGGAAGACAAAAATCTTAGTAATCTGAGTTTTGGGACTTCTGAAAATTAATGAAAGCATGCCCCAATGATTTTGAGTAAATCTGGTTATTAATAGCAAGGATGTACATCATGGCATGATGCTAAGGGTACTATGCATCTTTTCTAAATTTCAGAATCTCACCTAGGGGTGGCTTTCTCTCCTAGAGAGCAAAGAAAATAACAACATTAGCAGAGGATTGTGGTTCTTCATAGGTGACTGAGCTAACACGCAGCTCTCTGCTTCTACCTTCACGTGTGTGTGTGTGTCTATGTGTGGGGGGGGTGGTTATTGGCTGTGACTTTCCACTGCACATGTGGATATTAACCATCAGCAGTGGCTTCGTAGACAGTAATATATATGTTTCTGCTTAAATTTACTGGCAGGTTTTCTGACAAAGCCCCTGGGAGTGATGCCCTGATTTGCAAGGACTTAATGACTTCATGTTGTCTAACATCTGTAGGCATAGAGACAAGAGGAGGGCATTACCAGTAGCAACTGGCTGTGCCCCAGATAAAGTGAGCACCATGAATTTGTGAAGGTACTATTTTTCTTCTCCAGAAAATAATTCTTTATAGTTAAAAAACTGTCAGTGTTATTAGAAATATTTTAAATTATACTGTCACATTTTTAAAAAATATTTTTATTGATTTTTAGATAGAGAGGAAGGGAGAGGGAGAGAAGATAGGAACATCAATGATAAGAGAGACACATCCATCGGCTGCCTCCCTACTGGGGATTGAGCCTGCAACCTGTGCACTTACCAGGAATCTAAATGGGGACCTCTTGGTCCATGGGATGATGCTCAATCCACTGGGCCACACCAGTCGGGCTATACTCTTAAATTTTAACACACTCCTGCCATACAAAAAGACCAATTCAACTCCCCTCCCTTCTTTTGCATATATTATGATGGTTTTACTCATAAATTAAACTTGAAAACAATTGAGTTTCTAGAATCCTCATAAAATTTTTACTACTTTAATGTTTTTTTTCTTCTCACTGAATAAACATATTATTCACAGG
Organism: Myotis brandtii; assembly: GCF_000412655.1. Classification (NCBI taxonomy): domain Eukaryota; kingdom Metazoa; phylum Chordata; class Mammalia; order Chiroptera; family Vespertilionidae; genus Myotis; species Myotis brandtii. The sequence continues at coordinate 375,954 of NW_005370787.1, forward strand.
AACTAATGACCTCTGGAAAGCTAGGTGACCTCATGATTTTCAAACACCAATTTGAGAGGTCCTAATTTTCTCTTTATCTTCATTAATTCTTCATTTACTCACATGCAACAACTGTTTAAATAATTTAAATGCTCAGATATGCAAGCATCACCCAGAAGAGTGAGAAATTTTACTTTAAAAGTGACTCAGTATTTCCAAATTAGGATGAGAGTAATAGTTTGCCTGGTTTTTATTCTCCTGTCTTCTTTTGATGTAGTTACAATGCTAACTATAATAACACTGTAACAACAGCAATAACAAGAGGAATCTAAAGTCCTAGATTCTTCCTAATCCAGGGTTGTTATTCAGGTAATTGAAACAAACAACGGGAAGTAGGATGAGAAAAGCATGTAAATGTAAATATCTGTAAATTACACAAAGGAAGTCAAACAAATATGCTGCATTCTTAACACTAGTTCTACAGAAATTGCAGCCTATCAAAACAGAAAATATAACAGGAGGAAGCATAAGTAATACAAATCATAAAATAAGAAAACAACAGAAGATAGCAATCTATAAATCATAACAATTCTCAAACTAAAAGACAAAGACAGACTATGTGAAGAAAACTTAAACTGCATGTTAATTACAAGTTACAAACGTTGATAAGATTAAAATGAAAGCAAAAAGTATTAAATGATACAAAAGGGGTCATCTTATATTGAAAATGGTAATAGTCTCATCAATAAAGAATATGGAGCCCTGGACAGTGTGGCTCAGTGGTTACAGCATGGGCCCAAGCACCAAAGGGTTTGGGTTTGATTTCTGGTCAAGGGCACCTACCTGGGTTGTAGGTTCAATCCCTGGCCCTGGCCAGGGTGCATTCAGGAGGCAACCAATCGATGTGTCTCTCTCACATCCATGTTTCTCTCTCTTTGTCCCCTTCCCCCTTTCCCTTCCACTCTTTCTAAAAAATCAATGGAAAAAAATATCCTCTGATGAGAATTAACAACGAAAAAAGAATATGGAAGTCATAAATACTAAAGAACAAATCACCAAAATATATAAACTAAAAATTGTGATGAATGATACAAGCACAGTTATAGTAGGAGATTTTAGCATGCACTCACTATCTTTGATAAATTAAATATTTTATATTAATGCATATATGTGCATGTACTATATACATGTGTATTAAAATTAAGTTATATATACAAAGATATATGTAATATATAGTTGTGTATATACTTTATATATCCTATCTAATAATAGAAAAACATGGTAATTGACCTTACCTTCGCTACGCCTTCCATTGGCTAATCAGTGTGATATGCAAATTAACTGCCAACAAAGATGGCGGTTAATTTGCATACATAGGCTCCAAGCGGTGGAGCGAAGCCTGATGGCCCGGGGCTGGCAGAGCAGCGAGGCCTGATGTTTCCGGGGCCAGCGGAGCAGCGAGGCCTGATGTTTCCGGGGCCATTGAAGCAGTGAGGCCTCATGTCCCCGGGGCCGGCAGAGCAGCGAGGCCTCATGGCTCCAGGGCTGGTGGAGCAGCAAGGCCTGATGTTTCCAGGGTTGGCTCCAGCCAGAACTCGGCCAGAGCGAAGGCCTGGGCCCCGGGTGCCGGAGGCAAACCAGTGCCAGCAGCCAGGGGAAAGGAAGGCCTATTGCACGAAACTCTTCGTGCAACAGGCCTCTAGTATGTAATTATATATGTGTTTTCTGATGGTCTTAAGCAACCCCTGTGAAAGGGTCGTTCAACCCCCAAAGGGGTAATAATACTAGTATAATACATATATTGTTTTCAGGTATCTATAAAAGTTTTACAAAAATGGGCACACACAAAGCCACCAAAGAACCCAAGTATAGTTTAGAAAGTAGAAATTACAAGAGCACAGCATGTTGATTACAAATAATAGGGATAAAATAAATTTGTTTCAAAATAAGAGACGATTATAACCAACAGTGAGAAACTGAAATAAACTGCCATAGAAAATTGAGTACGAAGATAAACAAACTGTCAATAAAAATGAAAGGGTAAGCAGTAAGAGATGGATAAAATGAATGAGTTTTAAAATAAGAGATTAAAAAATTGGACCAATGAAAAGTTTGAAAACAATAAATTAAAAAAACAAAAATAAAAGGAAAATTCAAGCATAAATGTAAGATTAAAACTTGAAAATGAAAATTAAGAAGTGAAAAGGTAAAGTAACATATTTAAAATATAATCATAAGTAGGAAAATAAAAATATTCTTAAAGGGCATGATTACAAAGAGAGAGGTTTATGACAGAGATAAATAAACAGAGAGAAAAGTCCCCCATAGTAGGAAAGGAGGGAAAGTTAATTGTGACAATCTGGAGTCTGGAAATAGAAAGAATGTGATGAAGTGCCGAATAATGAAAACGCAACGGAAACACAGAATCAAAGGAAATTTAAAAACCTGAGAGCAGACTTGTTTCTAGGAACTTGACAGACTGAGCTAACAAGATTCTTCTTTCAGCCATAAACAAGGAGGAATCTTGGACAAAATATGCCAACATAACTTTTCGTAGCTGAACTCAAAAGACAGGAAGGGAAATCAGCAGGTGCAACAACAAAGAAGAAACTCAGCAGAAGGCTATGGAGGCTAGAGCATGGGCAAGTCTGGTCTACGTCCCTGGAGGGCAGAGACTATGGTGGAGATGGGAGTGAGGAAAGCTGATTGGGAACAACCCGTGGGGGAGTGAGGGCCACAAGAGGGGGCAGAGGTGGAAAGTGAACTGGGGTGCTTTGCAATGAAGTCCTCAGCTGACCCTACAGGGCACGTTGGAGGTGAGATATCTCTAGTCAAAAGGCCGGACCTTTACCTCCATAGCAAATACCTTCATATTGGCCCCAAAATGTGGTGTGACCTTGAGGGGAGGACAAGTCCTTGAGAGAGACAGCTGAGAGCAGGTAGCCAGCAGCCAATGCTCCCAGCATGCTGGGGGAATGAGGCCTTCAGCTCAGGGCTCTAAAGGTGGTTCTGGAGAGGTCCATACAATTTTCTTTGATGATATGGGTAACTTTCATTTCAACTTTTTTCCCCCCCACAATTCATTTAGCTCTGTCTCTGTAATGTTGACATTTTGGAATATTTGTTCTTTTGGAGTTGTTAGGAAGGTACAAATAAGTGGTCCACTGCCCCGTCTCCCACAGGTATACAAAGACACTTACATAGAAGCTACTTATGTACAAATATATTAATTTTAGTGGTATTTATATTAGGAGAATAATTGACAATGACCAAAATACCCCAAAATATAAGAATGATAAAATTATGTGCAGCTATTAAAATGATGCTTTCAAAGAATGGGCATTAAGATATTAATATCTGCATTTACACTGCATAGATTTATTATTCTATTATTAAACATTTGTTATTTAAAATTTTATTCTAATTGCTATTGCATAAAAAAAGTATGAAGGCAAATAGATCAAAATAATGCCAGGGTTTGGCTCTAAAATGTACAGATTTTTCAGTACTTTTTATTTTCCACACGATCTAAGATTATGTATTATTTGCAATTATAAAAACCAATCAATGTTGTTTATAAAATAAAAACATAATTATGCTGAATTAGACTTAATTAATTTTCAAATTTATATTTGATGTGAAAAGATATAGTGATAATGAAACATTACTATATTGAGAGCAGATTTTCAATATTTTTCACATTTTTAAAATCTTATTTTTAACACTATTTTCAAGGTGAATGGAGTGGAAAAAGTAAATCTTGAGTGTTTCTTAGTCCTTCTCTTAACTTATCTGAAGTTTTTCTTGGGAGATAATAGCTCCCAAAATATGCGTAAGTGTTTCTGTGTGTGTATGTGTGAGCGTCTGTGTGTGCACATGTGCACATGCCTACACACATTTGACTTCTATGGTTTTTGGAGCTTTTCCTATGCATATTTCAATTGTTCTAAAGTTCCCATTGCATATGGTTCCCACTAGTTATTGGGACATGGTCAAATGACATTCTCCTAAGGCTCCAAATCTCACTAGTGGCTAGCCCATAAGCAAGGAAGAAGTCCAAAAATCTACAGAATAAAAAGAAAACAATAAATTGCATCGTTCAAGGGATTTTTAAATGAAGAAACTATTCTGTACTAGACATTTGAGTTTGACAAAGCTGATCCTGTGGATTCAATTTCCATAAATCCTTTCAAGTGTTTAACCAACTTTTCTCATTTTGCAAAAATATCTAACAAAATCACAGGGCAGAACAATTGTTCTTGACATCATAAAAGTTTAATATCTTATTTATCAATTTTGCTTGCTTTGCTTATGTTATAGGAACTGGTCAGATATTTTTAAGAATCTGACAAACCGACAGAGAGACCAAGATGGCGGCATAGGTAAACACCGGAGACTGCTGCCGCAAACAACCACTTCAAAAATACAACTAAAAGACGGAACGGACATCACCCAGAACCACAGGAAGGCTGGCTGAGGAGAGACTCTTCAACTAGAAGGAAAAATAACAGCACACCGAGGCTCAGAGGAGGCGCAGTGTGGAAAAAACTCAGGTGCGGAGGTGCGCGCGCAAAGCGGGCTGGTGGCTGAGAGCGCGGTTGTCGTTTTCGGTCAGGGGGGAGTCTCAGACTCTGAGCTCCAGATACGGGCGAATCGCTGGGGACTCGGACCCAAACGGGAGAAGCGGGAGTGTCTGGCATCAGTTGGAAGGCAGCTTTCCCTCCGAGGTTTGCAGCGGTTCCGGGGGTTCTGAGAAGCAGAGCCTCTGGGAACGGGACTGAGAGGGGCCATAACCGCTCCCTCCGCCCACCCTG
>NW_005370787.1:381884-392419 GCF_000412655.1 Myotis brandtii
AAAAAAGAGGAACAAATGTAACCTGAACAATAAAGATTTAATTAAAAAAAAAAACACACACACACACACAAAAAAAGAATCTGACAAACCATACACTTGGAAATTGTGAACAGACCCATATTAGTTTTCATTATTGCTGTGGCTTTCATTTTTTTGTTAATCCTCACCTGAGGATATTCTTCCACTGATTTTTAAAGGGAGTAGGAGTGGGAGGAAGGGAGAGAGAGAGAGAGAGGAGAAAGAGAGAGAGAGAGAGAGAGAGAGAGAGAGAGAGAGAAAACAACATAGATTGGTTGCCTCCTGCATGTGCCCCAACCAGAGACCAGAGCCAGGGATCAAACCTGCAAACCCAGGTAGGTGCCCTTGACTGGGAAATGAACCCTGAACCCTCTGGGCATGGGCCAATGCTCTAACCACTGTGAACATTGGCCAGGGCAGTTGTTGTAGTTTTCTTCTCCCGTTTCCTCTCTCACCCTCTTTTCTTCCCTCCCTCTTTTCCTTCCTTTTAGACGGAGTTCCTAATTCCTTAGCTCCAATTCATGCTGTACTCTCTCACCATTCTTTCTCACATCGTTTCCTTCTCCCTCCATCTCGACATTGCTTTCCCACATTTCACAGTGAATGTCAATGTGCTGGAGTGTGCACGGGATGGGGAGGGTTACTGAGAACCATGATTTTAGAAGCTTATGTGTTTGAGAGCCTGTGAAATCCTCCCTGGCCTCAGAGATTTTAAATTGTTTCAATCTATATTTTCTTTGACTTTTATGCTTTTAAAGTTTCACATCCAATAACCACATTAGTATCCAGAGCATGGATTTTTTGAGTTTGACAAAGCTGATCCTGTGGATTCAGTTTCCATAAATCCCTTAAAGTGTTTAACCAACTTTTCTCATTTTGCAAAAATGTCTAACAAAATCACAGGGGAAAACAATTGTTCTTGACATCACAACAGTTTAATATGCTAACTTATTCATTAAATTGTGCTTCACATCAATGGAAATCCTCAGTTCTACAAACTATCATTTTTTAAATAGCAATAAGGGTTGATAATGTCACAATACAATCTCCTAGTACCCGAGTTCATACATATTGTTGCACAGAAACCAAAGGAAATATCTCTTAGGAGAAATAATTTACTATCTATTGAGTAACTATCTTTACATCTAAAATGGGGCACCAGATATAAGTCCAGATTTTTCTTTCCAACATTTTTTTTATCTTTGAAACATTAAATGAAAAATAATGCAAGCAAGACCCAGAATGTACTTCTGGGAGGAATAAAAAACACGGGAAGAAGAGAAAAGTTGATCACGTGATTTAAAAAAAATAACGACAAGCTGGTGGGAGACAAATGTGACAATGACTAAATCACACAAACTCTGCTTCCTCAGATCATGGTTTTCCCTGGCAAGAGCTGAGGTTTTCCAGCACTGACATCTGGCCCTTTGATGAGATACCACAGTGCAGCAGAACATGGAACTCACAGAGATTCCACTTGGTGTGTCAAAGGCTGACACATTATTTCCATAGACAACTTAGAACACAAGTTCAAGAAACATCTGTGCTTTCGGGTTCTCAGATCCAGAGCTCCGTGAGGTTACCTCGAGTCCTCGCCTAGAAGTCCAGGGGCGTTTGTCTTGCAGATGTTGCTGGTGTTTATAGTGAGGCCAGTCCTCTGGAATCTCAGCACCTCTGCAAGATCAGTTGGTTCTGTGTGTCACGAAGCTTACATCCATGTGCATTCCATCCATTAGGTTACAAAACACACAGGTTTCAACCCACCCACTTGCCCAAAAGGGCTGATTCAAAGTTTTAGGGAATCAGTTCAGATATGTCCAGGTGAATATGGTGAGAGAATAACAGGTTTATATGTCCACTAGAGATGGAAGAAGGGAACAGAAGAAAAGCTGAACGTGTCTTGGAGAAAGAACCTTGGCATGCTCCCCAGAGATGACACAACTGAGTAGAGTCATCAGACTCGGCCAGCCCTGGTACCAGCCTGGAGACATTCAGTCAGAGTTCTGGAGACCAGTGGACGTACAATAACGATGGGAAAGGAGAAATCTTGGCGACACAGCTGTGAGCAGATCGGGGTATTCTTCACTTAAGTCCCACCCAGCTTTCTCTTTGAGCCAACTCATTCTATTCATTCAGTCTTTATTTCAGCCCCTAAAACTATCCCCATGCTCTTGTCCTGTCTCATGAGCCTCATGTCCTTTTCTGCCCTTTTAAATGGCCAAAAGAATTACAGTCCCCAGACTGCTCTTGTTCTTGAGGACAGAAGCTGCATATTAGTTATTTTCTATTTTTCAGTATTATCTGGCACATATTTAATTCCTCATCTTTCCACCTTTACAAGGTCTGCTTCCTTTTTAGGAGCTCTACTTTTTTTTCTATGCTTATTCCCAGTCTCCCTAACCCCCCACTCCCCACACACACATGATCCTATTACATAGGACCTTCTTCTGAGCTAGAGGCCAGATAAACATTCTGTGTGAAGGTGTTAGCTTATGACAGCTTAAAGCATGTCCTCTCTCTAGCAAATGTGCAAAGGGAATCACTGAAAAAAAAATAATTTAAAAAACCTTTAGGAACCAAAAAAATAAGTTGCTGATAAAATTCTAGGGACCTGGGGAAGTGGTAGAGACGAAAGTAAATTTTTAGAGCAGGGGTTCTATTGATCACCCCTTAAGCTTCAGCATTGAGGCTGCTGCTGATTGTAAGTATTTCTAACACTGAGCTTCCCTAAGGAGGTGTAAGCACATCCCCTCAGCCTTGTCCTTGAGTGGTTTTGGGATTGGATGGGGTGAAGATGAGCAAGAAGTGTTTGAGTGCCTGTGCTTTTCAGTTGCCCCTGCAGCACTGACAGTTTTTTGGCCATTTCACTCCTATTAACAGGCTCCCTCACTAGACGCAGGGGCTTATGGGCCAACTCTGCCAGTCTCCTTGGCATTATCTAAGTCACTGCAGTTCCATGAAAAGGTAAGGGAAGATATAAATCAATAAAGGTTTAGATTCATATTTTTTCAATTCCCAACCCTAAATCTGATGCTAAGCAGCACAAAATAGTAGGAAAGACTTGAAGTCAAAAGACTGGGGCTCTGAGCAACTTCCTTGTTAGTAAACTGTAATCTTTGGGAAATCTCTTGACATCTCTGAATTTCCATGTCAAACTATCTAATGGGTAATGTGTAGAGGTCCTATTTAACATATAAGAATGTAGTGAAGATCAATGAGATACTAAAGGTAAAAATGTTTTTAAAAACATTAAGTGCTATATAAAGTTATGAATTTAAACTTATCTATTGTAAAACATATGACCATATAGATGACATCAAAAAGCACTGGATGTATTTGTTAATTCCCCTTTGTGTCAGAGACTAATAGTTTCATCAGTATTAATTTTTACATTATTTCATTAAATCATAGGACCTTCATATCAAGGCACATAGCAACCAATAATAAAGGCATTTTATGCCTTTCTTTGCTAAATGTAGCTAATGGCTAGGTGCTAGCCCATAAGATGTGGCTATAAGTGATATGTGCAACTTCCTTCCATGTCCCCTCTTTGTTGTCTTAAATGTAGATGAGATGGCAGGAGCTGCAGCAGCCATCTTGGGCCAGGAGATGGAATCTGCACATTAGGACAAGAGAGCAAGAGAGTGCCTCGGTTTCTGGTAATGTCACACACCAGTTATCCAACCAGTTTGTCTTTTAAGCGAGAGAACAATTCTTCCATCTTATTGAAGTCACTAACATTTTGAGTTTCTTTGTTAAATCAGCCAAATGGAAAACCTATCCAATAAACTACTTATAGTTATTATTTTTATGATCTATGCTCACCTCACCTCCTTGCCAGGTCTATCTGGTAGACCTTCTCTCCCATACTATATACTATCTCTAGACAGACTTTTGAACAAATCCTCATTTTTCAAACCATTGATCAAACTATTTGTGACAGTTACCTCCTTTAGATGATAAAAAACTTTTTATAAATTTAATAGCACATGTGATATCTTTAACTGCTGCCTAAAACTAATTGCTAATGATATTAATTATTATAAAGGGGATCCAGATAATTCTCAGGGCAGGTTTTCCCCAGTTACCAAGAGGAGGCTGCCAATAAATGAGGCAGAATAGCCTCCTTAGTCCTTAATAATGATAATAATAATTTAAACATACACAGATACACACACAGACATCTAATCCCAGTCTCATTACTGGGGCTGCCATTGCTGAGAGAAGGAAAGGAATGTCTACCTCAGAGTTGCAGGAGTTAATAGGATGTGGCACTCCCTGGGGAATTCTCTGTCTTGTTCTCTCCCTCTTTCTCTCTCTCTCCTTCTCTCCCTCTCTTTCTCCCTCTTTTAACACTAATGTATCTGGAATTGATTTGGTTTGGGATCTGAAGGCCGACAACTTCCCCTGGATTCTTAGGCCCACATGCCTTTTATTGGCATCGCTTCCCCGAGCTTCACTCAGCATGTAGGTGTGCAGTCAATTTTCAGAGAACAAACCACATCCCCACCTCTTCGTTTCTATCAACATAGGCCCCCAGGGATATGACAAGTGTGCTGCTTTGGAATGAAATGATATGAAGGAGAAAGCCCTTGTCGGTCTTTTTAATTTGCTCAGCACTGGCCTCGGGCCAACACGAAGAGATGGTTTCTCCTCTGAACATCCTGATAGCTGGTCTCCAGTGGAGCACCATACATCACGCCTTTAGCAGCAAGGCCATGAACGCTTTTTGATATCAATCCCGAGGTGCCTAAGGAGCAGTGTGAAGTTAGCAGAGGCTGCCTCCAAGTCTCAGCTATGCACGAATTCCCTGCCAAAAATTTAAAGTGAGTTTAAAGGAAACAACCTGAATGCTTTCGAACTTGGTTTGATTTTCCACATGACAAAAGACTAGATTATCATTGTGGGGTGTGTGTGTGTGTGTGTGTGTGTGTGTGTGTGTGTGTGACAATAGCAGGCAGAGGGTAATTTGCAGACCTGCCATCGGCCATCCTGGGCAGAACATTAGATGTTAACATCAAAATGTGAAGAGAGAGCGAGCTTCTCATTAATCCCAGCTGCAATCTGCTTCCCTCCCTACCTTAGGAACAAATCATCAGAAAAGAAAACATTAATATTTTGTGAGCCTAATCTCCACCAAATAATGAGCAATTTTTACTTGGCCCCTTTAACTCACCCTCATGAATGGCTGACAAAGTAAAATTGCCTAAAAAGTCATCAATCTCTCAGTTTATTGATGTGGAGAGGGCTGGACTCACCCAAGGCCCCATGGCTCTGGGTCACTGCCACCTTGTTGCTGTCCCAGTTGTGTCACCCATAGGGGATAGAGGCATATACTTCTGGGCAATAATGGCTGGATTCTTGCATGGTTGGCTGAAAGCTTTTATCCCATATGGAAATCACGATGGAGTCCAAAGAGACTGCACTTTGCAGTCAGCCAGACCTAGCATACAGGTCAGGAGAAAGCTACATTTTGTCAGTGGGTTTCACTTTACTCACCTATGAAATTGGGACTAATAATATATACCTGGTTGTGAATAGATTTAAAGTATGAAAAGGGCCTCCCACAGTTCCTGGCAAAAGGGAGGTCCCCCAAAACGCCTTCCGTCACATGACAGATGAAGCCAAGGGTCGTGAGAGAAGAGTCTATGTGATTTTTCTAGGCCTCCCTTTGATGGAAGCACCAGGCTTTCCTCCGTGCAGGCAGTCGATCCATGAATGCCTCTGGGTTGATTGACTCTCAACCCCAGAGAGAGTATTCCGGAGGATGAGATGTGGCTTATACAAAGCTAGCTTAAACATCAAACATGTTGGATATCAATGAAGTAGGCTTTTCAATCTGATTTAGGAGTTTCCCTCATTTTGCCTTCAGCTCCTTGAGGGGATTGATCAGACAAATCTATTGTGAAACTTACTACTCACTCTGATCCTCCTAACCGATTGGTAGGTAGTCAAGGGATCGCCATGTCCTCTCCCATACTTCTCCCCCTATTATTCAAAAGCATGGTGTTATCATAGTTGTGACTGGGAAAAGGTGAAAATAAGAAACATTCAGCAATGCTGTGCATTTTGGGGGGTTCAGTTTTATACACTCCAGCCAGCGCCAGCTGTAGCCAGAATCTAACAACAGGCAAAGACCATGTGGGGAGAAAAAAGTTATCTGGCTAGGAATATTTAAATTTGGGGAGGTAGAGTCTTTTTAAACTCCCAGGATAATCGCACCATTGTGTTCTGTATCTCCTGGCCTAAATCAAAATTATTATTTATTTAAGGACCTCAAATATGTTTTATATAACTGATAGCTACCGTAAGCTCGTATTCTTCAAGCCAAATTCTTTTCAAATGTCTTTCCCTCTGTGATAGTAGAATTTCAGACCTGGCAGTACCATATCAGAGAAGATGACTGTTCCAAAGAGATAAAACTTGGAAATGTTCTTTAAAAAAAACATACACCTGAGGTCTGTAGCCAGTTTGGAAATGGTAGGCATGTATCTACCCTCCAGCTTCCCCCCAGGCCCCCTTATCATTCATTCCTTACATTGAAAATACAACTTGGTAAAGAGTTCTCTCCATAGGCATTAGTTAATAAGACATTTTCTCCCAAATGCCCCACCAACGTTCATGTCTCAGGGGCCACGGGCACCCGGACCTGAATCCACTTGCAGTTCCCTAAGATGTGGGGAAGGAAACATGGCTCAGGGCTGGGATGCAGGGCTTTGTCGGATGTGAGTCTCTAGTGATGGTCAATAGTAGGATAATCCTGTTTTAAAAGACGGCAACAAAACACATTTCTCTTCTTCTGATTTAAACCCCATTCAAACAGAGTTCAAAGATGACAGCCAACAGCAAAGTTAGAGATGGCCTAAAACCTTATCAAAGGGCTGAGAGGGACTTCTTTCTCTCTCTCTCTCTTGAAACCAACCAATATTTCCATTACAGAGACAGTATGAAACAGACCAGTTTCAGCAGAACATCCAAGCCACGGTTTGGCTTTTCATGTCTGCCTCTGGGGGTCCAGTCACCCAGAGTGTCACCTGTGCTGTGCCAAGGAGATTGCAAGGACACTGTTTCCTTTTTGGTGCTTCTCTCCTTGACCTTCTGAAGCGGTGTATCCTGGATGCATTCCTACCCTCCTCCATATCACAGATTGGCAAATGTCAGGAAGTAAAGAACAAGACCGACCCTCTCCAGCTGGATAAAGGTGAAGGAAAAGAGGAAGCAGGTGTCCACCTCCGGCCACATACAGCCAGATGCCCTCAGAATGGCCCAAGAGTCTCCAAGGTAACGCCACAGGGAGGAGAGGCAGGGGGTCACCATCTCACCACCTGACTGTTGTAGTCCTCGGTGACGGCCCCCTCTGTGTTCCCATCCTCTTTGGGCCACCGGTGGCTCCTCGACTCCCGCTGCAGCCTCCGCTCCTCCCTCCTCTTTTGCCGGTCCCTCTGGTGCTCCAGCTGCTTGGTGTGGTGGTAGCGCTGCTGGAAGAGATCTTTTGCATACTCATAAAGCTGCATGTCCAGGAAGTTGAGCTCCTCAATGCGTTGGCGAGCACCGTCATTGATCTCCACATTGGAAGCCCGCGTGATGTTGAACTGTGTGAAGGGAGAGATGAACTTGAGGTTGAATGTCCTCTCAAAGAGAAACTGTGTCTTCCTCTGGAATTCTGTGAGCCCAAAGAAGGCCATGTTCTTCAGGTTGTTTTTCGCGCTCTGCAACAGGATGGTGTTTCTTTCGCTCTCATTCATGAAAGTCAAGTTGTAGCAGCCCACCAGGCTGAGGTCCGCCAGCATGCGCACCTGGCGGTTGTTGGCCAGGTTGTAGGTGCAGTCCATGAACTCTCGCAAGCTCACCCCAGACCAGTCATCCCCCGGGTAGCAGGTAGGTAGCTCATCGGGGGTGGGGCTTCTCCCATCACACATGTGGAGGGAGGTTTTCCACGTGGCTCCTCTCTGGACATGTTTCCACTCGCTCAGGTAACGGGACACTGGATCACGCAACATTGTGATGTAATAGAAATTCCTGGAAGAAATTAAAGGAAGAGTGTCAGTCATTGACAGCTATAACTCTGGGATTCTGAACCTTTGCAGTCAATGGCTCTTCTGCCAGATGTTCATGTGAGAGTGTTTTCTGGGATTTGCACTGATCAGGCAAATGTTCCCATGTGTGCGTATTTCCATAAGCACATGTGAACCAGTTTTCAATATTAAGTTTGCTGGGCTTTTCCTCCCTGCTCCAGTGTGGGGAGGGAGAAGTAGGGGAATAGATCATTCATTCATTCAGCAGTTATTCACTGATCAATTACTACCGGCAATTACAATAGCTTACATTAAGAGAACACATCATGATATTTGAAATTTATTACCAATCCAATATCTATTTGATTCTTACAACAAACTTTTGTAGTAGACATGAGACTATTTGTTAGGGAACCATGCAAGGAGGTAAAGTGATTTGTCCAAGGTCATGGGCGTAGAAAGGGCAAAGCTGGAAGCCAAGGCTCCTATTTTCCTGTTTACACTGCTGTTCTAGATTACAAGGGAGGTGGGGTTGGGAAGGGGTTGTGAAGACTAATATTTACTGAGCAACTATTATGTGCTAGAAACTGTACTAAGTATTTTATGCATACTGGCACAGATAATCCTGAACACAACTTTGTAAAATGAGATTTTTTAAAAAAATGAAACTGAGAATACAGAGACTGAAAAATGTAGCCCAAGGTCCTAGAGCAAGTTAATAACTGAACTGCAATAGAATCTAGGCCTCTTTAATTTCATAGCCCCTGTGCTTTCCTGTGCACTAGACTGATATTTTAAAAACAAAAATGCAACAAATATTTAGTAAATGGGATTAATTGTCAGGTGCTGTGTAGAGGGCCGCCTGGGAGGCACCTAGGCATTTTCTTATAATTATTGTCAGCTGAACTCAGAGCGTAGGCAGAGCCACGCCCTGGGAACATGCTTCCCCAATAAGGCTGGACGTGTTAATCAGGCAGGGGCGGAACTAGATATGTAAATCTAGGCCTTTAAAATAAACCTGCTGTGTGGCTCAGCCGCCTTTGCCGCCTCTCCATCAGAGAGGATGGCGCCCACCTGGCCCCAGCTTAAAATCTATTTCTGCATCTTGGTCTTTCTTTAATTTCTTAATCCCCAGCTCCTCCGCTCAAGAACCTGTCGTTTTCCCGTGCGGGTCGCGGGAAACAGAAACAGCCCACCACAGTGCTGTGGTTATAATTACAGGTCATATCTCATCTAAAGACATTCCATAGAACTTTGAAAATAAGTATATTTTATAAATGATTAACTCCAGAATGATTAGGTAAAGATCAGGGTACCTCTGGCTTAAAAGGACAAAAAGAGAGTTGGAGAAGTCAACAGAAAAAGACATAATAGTAGACTTTAAAGAAAACAAAAATAGATTCATAATGAGAAAAATCCTTCTTATAGATTCAGCAGTTACCAATGGAATGGGCTGCCCACCCCACCACTTTGTCAGCAGGAGTAACACTCAGAAGTCTCCTGGGCAAAGTGTCCTGATACATTCTGAAAAGAGCACCAGGCCTCACTTGGCCAACTAAACTGTTGTGTGGTTTTTTTAGTGCATACCTAGTAAAAGCCCTGACAAAAATAAGGAGTGTAAGGGTACAATGTTTTTTATGCTGTTTAAAATAGCATAAAAATTGAGGAACTATAATATTTCAAATTATACATTTACTATATTCAGTTATTTTTAATGTCTAGCCAAATAATTTTGAAGTGTGCTAATGAAACTTCAAAAACTTAAGTAACACTCATTTCCCATTATATTAGGAGGAGGAATTTATTGGAACTGCCCCAGATAGGCCAGCCTGAACCCTTGCTTTTGCCAGCCAACACTTTCCATTACTCTGTTGTCTTTTCCTGTGACAGAATGACAATTCCATCAGTGGAAGAAAATTTCCCAAAAGGTCAGTAGGGAGAGCAGAAAACGACTGACACAGCTTCTGGGCTCCACAAAGAAATGTTGACGATAAAGTTTTGCTCAGAGATATTACTATGGCTGAATATTATGACATGTCATTATTAATCTTGCTTTGGGCCTATGCTGGGACTTGTTCACTTTCTAGTGTTACAAGCAGAGACTGGCTTTTAATTCATAAGCAAATTTCATTGTAAATATAAAAACACAGTAATGATGACGATGTAACTCAGGTGTGGGTTAAGGATGCCAAAGAGAAGAATTTAAATCAGAGAGACATATGTATTGGGTCAAATAAGACCACACATGAAAAATGTATTATTTCCCTGTTAATTGGGTAAAACAGAAAACATAAAAAAAAGGATTTAAATTAAAAAGATGATGGCAGCCGAACCGGTTTGGCTCAGTGGATAGAGCGTCGGCCTGCGGACTCAAGGGTCCCAGGTTCGATTCCGGTCAAGGGCATGTACCTTGGTTTCGGGCACATCCCTACTGGGGGGCGTGCAGGAGGCAGCTGATCGATGTTTCTCTCTCATCGATGTTTCTAACTCTCTATCCCTCTC